>NC_056735.1:91753700-91813700 GCF_019279795.1 Protopterus annectens | reverse complement strand
CCAAGAGGTTGCAGCACATCTGGTTATGGAAGACAATCATGGTCAGAGATCACAACTACATCTAGCCAGGGCCATGTCACTACCAGCTCCTATGAGCAGGGAGGCACACATGATGGCTACTCACCTTCAGTGCATGCTCTAGACCTTTCCGTAACACTGAGGCACACTGGGGCAACTACTGCTCTGAATCTCTCTTATAGCATTAACACACACACACACACACACACACACACACACACACACACACACACACACACACACACACACACACACACACACACACACACACACACACACACACACACACACACACACACACACACACAAACACACACACACACGCACACACACACTGTAGTACTACATTTTCATTTTGTACAACACTCTCACATTTTCCCGTGGAAGACATCGTACACCTGTGCTCCGTCCCTACCTGCACATATGATGATAACTGTGTCCTATCCTTTGTTCTTTGTTACTTGGGTTGCCTGTGATGCATGGGTAGGCACAGTCTAGTACTGTGTTTGCATGCATTACTTTTACTGTAGAGTATATGCTGCGTTATGGCCTGAAGCTATGTGCCAGCTGCTGTCTGTTTGCCAATGCCATGGCGCACTGCACCTATGTCAATCTAGCAAGTGCATTTCCTGCTGCAAAAGCCTCTACTGACTCATCTGCCTGCTTTAACACGTTTATCCTGAAATAGCCCTCCCTTCTGCAGCTGCTTCCTGTTAATCATATTGTGCAAAATAGCACACAGTCACACACTGAAAATAATTTAGCACATGTGCCACAGTAATATTGCTGAACACCATGGATTCCTCCAGCCAGTGAAAGGCACATGTGCTACAGTAATACTGCTGAACACCACGGATTCCTCCAGGCAGTGAAAGGTACATGTGCCACAGTGATACTGCTGAACACCACGGATTTCCCCAGGCAGTGAAAGGCACATGTGCCACAGTAATACTGTTGAACACCACAGATTCCTCCAAGCAGTGAAAGGCACATGTGCCACAGTAATACTGCTGAGCACCACTGATTCCTCCAGGCAGTGAAAGGTAAATGTGCTACAGTGATACTGCTGAACACCACAGATTTCCCAAGACAGTGAAAGGCACATGTGCCACAGTAATATACTGCTGAACACCACAGATTTCCCAAGACAGTGAAAGGCACATGTGCCACAGTAATACTACTGAACTCCACAGATTCCTCCAAGCATTGAAAGGCACATGTGCCACAGTAATACTGCTGAACACCATGGATTCTGCCAGGCAGTGAAAGGCACATGTGCCACAGTAATACTGCTGAACACCACAAATTTCTCCAAGCAGTGAAAGGCACATGTGCCACAGTAATACTGCTGAACACCATGGATTCCTCTAGGCAGTGAAAGGCACATGTGCCACAGTAATACTGCTGAGAACCACGGATTCCTCCAGGCAGTGAAAGTATGCCTTCAGCAACCCAAGCATATGCTCCACAATGACTCACATTTGTGAAATGGCATAACTGTAGGCACTGTAACCCATGGTTTGTGGATTTCAGATGGGTGTTTTCAGCCATGGCTCCTGGCTATAACCAATATTGCCAATAAGATGGCTATGGGGAATCATCCCTCACAAAACATCGGTATAGGTCACAGATGTGTTATATGTGGGAGTTATGTTAACTTCCTAGATGGTCTGCAGACACATTGTAGAGGATGCCCTCTGTTTAACAGACCACCTGACAGTTAATGGAGTGACATCCTTTATGGTTCACATAACGTCTTCCCAGGTCTCTATGTGAGCCCTTTATATCAATGTGGGTGTAGTCTGTGCCCCCTCCCAAGCATCTCAGGGAAATGGGCTATTTCATAGAAATCCCATAGTGTGCTTGATATGTCCTCTGAGGTACATGGAAACCACATATGCTCCCTCATATGCTGAAGCATGGCATCCTGAAACTGATATGGATACCTGAAATACCCTTCTGTGTCTCCTATTGGTTGCTGTAAGGGCCCTATAGCTACATATACCTTTGTATCCACTGGGATAGCACTCTATGACTTCCATGGGCCTGTGTTAAAGTAACATGTTGCACCCTTTATTAATTTCCAAATACCTCCACCTCTTGTTTTCCCTCACTGCCATATGCAGTGTCCCTCATTTCAATATCATTGCTCATTACTGTCTCATTAGCACAAAACAAGCAGTTATGCTGCTTGACCTCCACCCCTCACCCTAGGAGCGCCTGTTCCTCACTCACTGCTCCTTATGATGCTACAGCAAATGATTCTGAATCCCAGTCAAGAACTAATTTCATGTATAAACTTTGTCCTAATAAGAATTATTTTGCTTCATTATATCCAATGTTGCTCTCACTTCTGTGCACTGGCTACATCAAATCTTCTTTTAACTCCTTTCTTTCAAAAATATGTTTCCTTTACAACAACTCCCCATCATCTTGGTTATTTACCCTGCTAGATCGTTATTCCACTTAATTTCATTATTTTATAATTATATTATGTCCTCTCTCTCTGTCTTGATCTATGGCTATACACAGAATGCACTAAAGTTTAAAGCATTCAGTATCAAACCAGAAAATCCACCAAAGAACAGCAATATTTTATGCAGGGGACAAGCTGTCTAGCATCCACCAAACCCCTTGCAACATATATACACCAACTCTAAGATCGCACTGTATTGGGAAATGACAAATTCCCAATATCCAGAATTAAATGCAGTTGGCATAAAAATCTGGTTCAAAGTTCTAAACATTCAACCAATGAACATTCAATTATTTGCAACTTTGAGGAAAAGACAGGAACTCATATGTGTGTGTTTGTGTGTGTGTGTGTGTGTGTGTGTGTGTGTGTGTGTGTGTGTGTGTGTGTGTGTGTGTGTGTGTGTGTGTGTGTGTGTGTGTGTGTGTGTGTGTGTGTGTGTGTGTGTATGTGTGTGTGTATGTGTGTGTGTGTGTGTGTGTGTGTGTGTGTGTGTGTGTGTGTGTGTGTGCGTACCTATCACTACCTACATATACATATAGGGAGACAGACAGATATGTACACATAGGTAGATAGATAAGCACACACACACACACACACACACACACACACACACACACACACAGACCTTCTCCTCCTCTTATATAACCAAGTACTAGTCACTTGATTCTAAATGCATTTAACTGACTACTTAACTGAGGCTAGCCATTTAATTCAATACGTTATTAGTCACAATAATTTTATTTGTGATAAGCTGATACAGTTACATCTTATCTTTGGCATATCTCTTTGCTGTAAACAGTCACTGACAAGCTTACTTATCCATTTAAAGAACAGAAATAATTGTAATCCTTAAAGCCTAAACATTGCAAAGCTTAAAGTTAGCATCATTTTGCAACATACATTGCAGGCCACCCAGACAGCTCATTGGCTCTGGTTCACTCTGCGGTGATGTTGTATGAAAGGCAACATTTTAATAGAATTTTTTTTTAAATTTTTGTGGTGACAGTGGTGATAGGGCAAGCCCTCTGCACTCCCAGAGTTATCAGGGTGAGGACTGAGGTCACCACCTCTGGGGTCACAAGAAAATTCCCAACTGCAGTAACTTTGGCCAATGAAGATGTCCTTTGGCCAAAGTTGCTGTATTACACAACTGGTCATCATAAAACAATTTTGCTACCATCTGGAGAAAATATAATTATATGTTTTTTTAAAAAATCACCACAGGTTAAAATGAACAATCATTAGAAACATTCACATTATAGTAATTATTTAACATGAGTTTGTGAGCTGATTTTTTATTTTTTTTTTTTGTTATGACAATTCATCCTTGAAGGATGTGATCCCCCAAGTGGCAGAAACAAAACAAAGAAAACTCTGTCACCTATTTTGAGGTAAGTCCTTGGATGATTTTAATGTAAATCAGCCATTGGTGGTTGAAGGGTGGTCAGATTTGTAAACTGTGTTTTTCCTGCACATCATAGACAACACGGAGTCCACATACTCTGTACAACTATGCCTGACAGGCATGCAGTTCAAAGCTGGAGTCATGCTGTGTCTGAACTTGAACCGTTTGCCAGTGAACAACATATGCAATGTACTGAGTTCCATGTCGTACATCACCTTACCTCTCCGCCTCTTAGCACAAGAATTCTGGACAAAGCTGAGAATAATAGAGGGATAAAGGCCAAAAAACAGGCACACAAATATTAAACACTGCTCTTATAAACTTAGAAAGTTGCTAGAATAACAAGTTTTGTATTAGCATACATTTTCTAAAGGATATGAACTCTGAAACTCAAATGTCTGCCATTATTTAGTGTCTTCAATCATCAATGATTTGCCAGAAAACCATAAAGTGTATGAGGAACACATCAAAAATAGGAGCCAAAAATCAAGATATTCGGAAAAATGTTGGCATATACACCACACAGACTGGTACAAGTCAATGTGTGGCACAATGTTGCTAACCCCACATGTTGACAGTAACATTGAGTCTGTGTATGTGTGGTACAGTGCTTGTCACAGCACCTGGAGACAGTAAAAGTGAGTCTGTGTATGTGTGGTACAGTGCTGGACACCCATGTGTTGACAGTAACAGTGAGTTTGTGTATTTGTGGAACACTGTTGTTAACCACACATGTTTATAGTAACAGTGAGTCTGTGTAGTGTGGTACAGTGTTGGTCACCCCACATGGTGACAGTAACAGTGAGTGTGTGTATGTGAGGTACAATGTTGATCATCCCACATGGTGACAATAACAGTGAGTCCGTGTATGTGTGGTAAAGTGTTGCTCACACCCACATGGTGACAGTAACAGTGAGTCTGTGAATTTGTGGTACAGTGTTGGTCACCGCACATATTGACAGTAACAGTGAGTCTGTGTATTTGTGGTACAGTGTTGGTCACCGCACATATTGACAGTAACAGTGAGTCTGTGTAGTGTGGTACAGTGTTGGTCACCCCACATGGTGACAGTAACAGTGAGTCTGTATATGTGTGGTACAGTGCTGGACACCCACGTGTTGACAGTAACAGTGAGTTTGTGTATGTGTGGTACAGTGCTTGTCATCCCACATGGTGAAGGTAACTGTGAGTCTGTGTATGTGTGGTACAGTGCTTGTCACCACACATGGTGACAGTAACAGTGAGTCTGTGTATGTGTGGTACAGTGCTTGTCACCCCACATGATGAAGGAAACAGTGAGTCTGTGTATGTGTGGTACAGTGTTGGACACCCCACATGTTGACAGTAACAGTGAGTCTGTGTATTTGTGTAACACTGTTGCTAACATCACATGTTGACAGTAAAAGTCAGTCTGTGTATGTGTGGTACAGTGCTTGTCACCCCACATGGTGAAGGTAATTGTGAGTCTGTGTATGTGTGGTACAGTGTTTGACACCCCACATGTTGACAGTAACAGTGAGTCTGTGTATTTGTGGAACACTGTTGCTAACCCCACATGTTGACAGTAACAGTGAGTCTGTGTAGTGTGGTACAGTGTTGGTCACCCCACATGGTGACAGTAACAGTGAGTCTGTGTATGTGTGGTACAGTGTTGCTAATCCCACATGTTGACAGTAACAGTGAGTCTGTGTATGTGTGGTACAGTGTTGATCACCCCACATGGTGACAGTAACAGTGAGTCTGTGTATGAGTGATACAGTGTTGCTCACCCCACATGTTGACAGTACCAGTGAGTCTGTGTATGTCTGGTACAGTCTTGCTCACCCCACATGGTGATAGTAACAGTGAGTCTGTGTATGTGTGGTACAGTGTTGGTCATGCCACATGGTGACAGTAACAGTGAGTCTGCGTATGTGTGGTACAGTGCTTGTCACTCCACATGGTGACAGTAACAGTGAGTCTGTGTATGTGTGGTACAGTGTTGGACACCCCACATGTTGACAGTAACAGTAAGTCCATGTGTTTGTGGAACACTGTTGCTAACCCCACATGTTGACAGTAACAGTGAGTCTGTGTAGGGTGGTACAGTGTTGGCCACCCCACATGGTGACAGTACCAGTGAGTCTGTGTATGTGTGGTACAGCGTTGATCACCCCACATATTGACAGTGACAGTGAGTCTGTGTATGCATGGTACAGTGCTGCTCACCCCACATGGTGACAATAACCGTGAGTCTGTGTTTGTGTGGTACAGTGTTGCTCACCCCACATATAGACAGCAACAGTGAGTCTGTGTATGTGAGGTACAGTGCTGCTCACCCCACAGGGTGACAGTAACAGTGAGTCTGTGTATGTGTGGTACGGTGTTGTTCACCCGACATGTTGACAGTAACAGTGAGTCTGTGTATGTGTGGTACAGTGTTGCTCACCCCACATATTGACAGTAACAGTGAGTCTGTGTATGTGTGGTACAGTGCTGCTCACCCCACATGGTGACAGTAACAGTGAGTCTGTGTATGTCTGGTACAAGGTTACTCACCCCACATGGTGACAGTAACAGTGAATCTGTGTATTTGTGGTACAGTGTTGGTCACCCAACATAGTGACAGTAACAGTGAGTCTATGTATGTGTGGTACAGTGCTTGTCACCCCACATGTTGAGAGTAACAGTGAGTCTGTGCATGTGTGGTACAGTGCTTGTCACCCCACATGGTGACAGTAACAGTGAGTCTGTGTATGTATGGTACAGTTTTGGACACCCCAAATGTTGACAGTAACAGTGAGTCTGTGTATTTTTGGAACACTGTTGCTAACCCCACATGTTGACAGTAACAGTGAGTCTGTGTAGTGTGGTACCGTGTTGGTCACCCCACATGGTGACAGTAACAGAGAGTCTGTGTACGTGTGGTACAGTGTTGATCACCCCACATGATGACAGTAACAGTGAGTCTGTGTATGTGTGGTACAGTGTTGGTCACCCCACATGGTGATAGTAACAGTGAGTCTGTGTATGTGTGGTACTTGTTGGTCACCCCACATGGTGACAGTAACAATGAGTCTGTGCATGTGTGTACAGTGTTCATCACCCCACATAGTGACAGTAACAGTGAATCTGTGTCTGGCACAGTGTTGCTGACCCCACATGTTGACACTAACAGTCAGTCTGTGCAGTGATGTACAGTGTTTGTCACCCAACATGGTGACATTAACAGTGAGTCTATGTATGTGTGGTACAGTGTTGGTCACCCCACATGGTGACAGTAACAGTGAGTCTGTGTATATATGGTACAGTGTTGTTTACCCGACATGGTGACAGTAATAGTGAGTCTGTGTATGTATGGTATAGTGTTCATCACCCCACATGGTGACATTAACAGTGAGTCTGTGTATGTGTGGTACAGTGTTTGGTCATCACACATAGTAACAGTAACAGTGAGTCTGTGCATGTGTGCTACAGTATTCATCACCCCACAAGGTAACAGTAACAGTGAGTCTGTGTGGTACAGTGTTGATCATCCCACATGGTAATATTAACAGTGAGTCTGTGTATGTGTGGTACAGTGTTGCTCTCCCCACATGTTGACAGAACATGAGATATTGGCATTTGTTGCATAGATGTACCATGGTAAGCCATGTGATTGTCACCTCTTGTGGGCCATCACCTGTTGTACTCATTCTACTTGTGAAGGTCAGGACTGGTACAATGTTAATCATCTGTTATGGCTAAAGTGCATGTCACTGAGCACTGCCTGTGTTAATAGTGCAGCTCCATGTGCAATGTATGCAGATCTGTATTCATGTTCCATGCATTATGTGCATATCTAACTGCACTACAATGTTGTCACTGGTCCATTGTATCATAGATATTCTCCCTTTGTACAGCTGTGCAGTAAGTCTGAGATTTAAGATACATTGTTTCTGCTACACAGAGCACCATGTACATGAATATGATTCGTAGAGTATAAGGCATCATGGTGATACACTTTTTGGGAGAATCTACTACTGCATGATGTGTGTTAGATTTTGGGGCATAACCTAAGTTGTGCAAAGGTTAAATATTAGTCAATAAATTGCTCTCTCTTTTTAATTTCTCCAAATCTTTTGGGGTTCTAATACCATGACAGGAATGGATTCCATACCTAAGTCAAAGTACGATTAAAGTTCATGAAATTAGTATTGTTACAATCTTTGATGTCAGCCAAAAGTGCTCTTCGCAACACCCGTAATGTGCCCAGTAATGACTCCTTCTGCAATTTGTACGGGGTTACATGGATTGGTAACATATCTAAATATAATTGTAAATTCTTTTTATAAGACCCATTGCTCCTACTACTACTACTGGAACATTTTGGGTATCTTTCTTCCACATCGCTCTCATTTCTGCCTGTGGATCCTGGTACTTTATGACTTTGTGTCTCTCTGTATGCAAGAAACTATAGTCACTGGGTGTAGCAATTTCAATAATCAATGCTACTTTTGTCTTCTTTTCTTGGACCACTATATCGGATTTTCTAGCATCGCTCTTTTGACCTGTTGGTAATGGGTGATCCCATGTGATATAAACTTCATCATTTCCTATGATGCTTTGTGGCTCATGTTTCCAGTGTTTTTCAGCCACTTTGGTACCATAATGTTTGCACAATCACCAGTGCAACAGTCTTGCCACATTATTATGCCTTTCAGTATACAGTCCTTCTGCCATTAGTGTGTCGCAACCAGCACCGATGTGTGCAACTGTTTCCAATTCTGTTTTACAAAACCTACATTTGGTTGTCTCTCCCACATGTTCAATGGGCTTTGTAAACCAGTGTGTACTTAGCCCACTATCTTGGGCTGCCAGTATTAACCTTTCATTTCTTGGTTTGAATAGGCCTCTCCTTAACCATTCCTGTATTTGTTCTTGATCAACATGAAGCCCTTTCAGATGTTTTCTATACTTGCAACTATATTTATGTTTTTTCCACATTTCTTGCCTTCTCATCTGGTCCTTCACCTCATATTCTGTCTTTTGTTTTTTGGCACATTCAGTTGCTGCCTGGTTTTTATCTACTTCTGGTTTGATTTCCATTCCTGCTTGACGTCAATATTCTTCCACTAAATTAAGCAGAGAAGTCATCTTAGATTTATTCTCCTCATGTTTCTAAACTTTCACTACATTTGGATCTTGTTAGGTCAGTAGATATGTGTGGAGTCCCACAATTGCAGATCTATACATGTAATCACTTTCAAGGAGGTCCATCCCTCCTTCGGAATGTGGAATATATATTCTTGTTATACACTGATTTTTATAAATCATTTGGTGAGCATGAAGTATCCTTCTTGTTTTAATATCTAATCTACCCAACACTTTTTGGGTCCAGTCAATCACTCCAAAACTGTACGTTAGGACAGGGAGATCAAATTAATTTGTAGCTTGGATCTTGTTCCTAGATGTCAATGCTGCTCTCAGGATTAATTTAAGTCTCTTAAAGTATTCCTTACTGAGTTTTATTTGCATTTGTTCATGTTTTATTGCTGATCCTTCATCATTTACCAAGTATTTATACACTCCCTCTTGCTTAAGTTCTTTTATGTTACATTCTTGTCCCAAACTGATGTTTTCCTGGTGCTGCAGTTTTCCTGCTTTAAACGTTGCTTTCGCACATTTATCAAGACCAAATGACATTTTAATATCATTTTAATTTCAGTTCCTCATCTGATAAGCTATACAGTTTTAAATCATTGACAAAGACAAGATGAAAAGTCATTAGACTGTTGTTTTCTAGGAGCCAAATTGTAGCCATGGCCTAAGCTGTTAAGTAAACAGCTTAATAGGCTAATGGCAAGGCAGAATAGCAGTGGTGACAGAGAGTCACCCTGGAATATCCCCCTTTGAATTTTTAAGCCTGGGATAATAATCTGTCCTTTATCATGGCTTAATTGCAAAGTGGTCTGCCATTATTTCGTGGCACTGTAATGTAGTTAATCAGTGTGGGATGTATCTTAAACATTTTTAAGCATTGTTTTATCCATGAATGTGGGATACTATCAAATGCTTTTTTGTAGTCAATCCATGCCATACTTAGATTCTTCCCCTTTTTTCAGTTCTCCATTATAGCTTTATTTAACAACAAATGATCCTTTGTTCCATATGACTTTCTTTTATTGCCCTTTTGTTCTACTGCTGTAATTGAGCTGATGTGTGGTGGGGAAGACAGGATGCTGAACTACATATTTCACTTGCTCAGGATTGCTGGCCGTCTACGTTATATGTCACAGATATGGGGACCGTGCATGGAAGGATAGGAGTGATCTGCATTGTGGAAACACTAAAAAAACAGCTTTTCTCCATCTCATATCGCCTACGTAGAGGCGATCTCTGCTTGACCTACAAAGCCATGTCAGACCCAGCACTGCTAGACATGCTACATCTAAAGAAATCCCAATCCCTCTGCACCACATTGTCCAGAGACCTCTACCTCATTACCACAATCAACAGAGCATGCTGGAGGGACAGGTTTATGACACAGATACTGCCCATGCTATGGAATAGACTTCTCTTACATGTCAAGCAGAGCAGTTCACTGGCCCTCTTCAAGAGAAATCTTGACGAGTGGATGGGAAATAGAAAATTCACCCTAGGGATCATTTCAGTTGTCCTGCTGGACAGAGGCATGCAGAAATAATGTCAGGTGGCATGTTTGCCAGGGAATCTTTTAGGCTAGGCTTGTAAAGGCTCCAAGGCCATTAGCCTAGTACACTCCTACGAACATATGAACCTATGCTGACATTGCCTTGCCCATCCTGGGTGGGGGGAGGGGCATCTTAGTCTTCCTGCAATATCTGCACTAAGAGTCTGGCAAAGTCTGCACTACAACAGAATAAGCATTATGGTGGGAGGTTGTGTATGTGCAAAAGCAGTCATTCACCTCCCAAAGGCAGCCACAGGAGAGCTCACAAATCTGTTACAGGGTGGCGGGGTTAGAGATTAGTCCCCAACAGCAGTATGATGCTGCAATAAAAGTCCTCAATTTCCTCACCAGCCCTGGACGTGGTTTGGGTAAAGACCAGGGCAGGCTAGGGCAAGTCCAGTAGACCCAGTGAAAGGCAGATGAGATAGTGACAGCTGATTGTCAGCTGCTGGAAGACTACAAAAGAGGTTGGACAGGATATTTTTGTAAGACAGATTATAAAGTTAGCTGCATATGATGAACAGCATGACAAATAAAAAATGGTGGCTTTTTGGAGTATGACATAAGAAACTGATAAAGAACAGAACATTTCATAAGTGAAGTGAGTCAAATTTGGACTACAAAAGAAGAAAACTATACCTGCAGAATGAAAACTAATTTAAAGATATAAAAGAAAGATTGAAAGCAGAACCATGGGTCAACAAAAATTGCCACCCAGCCAATATTGAAAATAACTTGCTAAATTCAAAATATGGTAATAAATGTCAGAGAGTAGAAGTAAAGAAACAAAACCGTGGATTACATTATCATTTCTGCGGGCACGGCCTGGCATAACATTCGCTGCAGCACTTACAGCCATGTGCAATAACTATTACAGCGTGGCCAATCTGTCTTCTACGAACGTAGTACCCCTTAAAGAAGACTGACAGCAAACAAAGGAAAGTAATATCAGACAATTCATTCAGAATCTGGTTCATTTCATCTATAATACAGGAAATTATCTGTTGGGCTTCTCAGTGAAATGCAAACTAGGCTGTGGCTTAATTCTAAGGTGTGTTAGACTGGAGACTGAAAATCCATAACTTCATGTTTCTCAAGCATGGATACCAATGCTGTGTCTAAGTGTGCAGATTCCAGCAAATATTAACAATAGCTCTCTACCAACATATTGTGAGAGACAAACTCATGCAAGAAAGACACTTAGTTTAAAAAAAGTAGGCTGTAGTTACGTGTCCATGGTCCCATATGCAGTACATACAATTATAAGACATGACCTTACACTCACATACAGAACTAGAAGGAACAGAGAGAGAGAGAAGCATGCTCCATGTAAACGTAGTCAGTCTTCTGTACCCGTCTGTTGTCAAGACTCATCCTCATTCTTGTTATCCGAAACATACATACCATAAAATACTTGTTTTATATTCTCCCTGCACTCACGCACTCGGTGCTACAGCTTTCATTATCCTTAAGAATGTATTAGAATGCACCCCTGCCAGACAACAATCCCATCTCCCCTAATGATTCTTGACATTTGCCATTTCTGTAACTCTGCTGTAAATCAGTCTGTATCTCAAGATTCCTGAAAGTGAATCCACCTGTGCTTTATATCCCTAAGGTGAACCTGACCTAACACACCTCGTCCCCAGTACCCATGCTTGTTAGGTGCCGGACAGTACAGACTTCTGTGTCACAGATAAGATAGAAGCATCCTAACACCAGACTGTGCATTCTCCTACCCTGCAGATGCCTGGCAGTAAACTCTGTGTACAGCTTATTCTTCTGCAGATCCCCCCACCACCACCACAAACAAATATGTAACACTGAGTAAGTCCAGGCCACAGGCCCCAGCTATCTCAGTGCTCAGTGCCCTGATTCTCAAGACATGGCAGTGAATAACTTTGGTACTTAAAAATGACCAAAAATACAAAACCTTGGTACTTAGGTAATTGCATACCCTGTAAGAAGCTTAAAGCGCAATCTCCCACTACCTCATATTTGTCTGTAAATACATCAGTGTCACAGGTGTTGGACTGCCCCAGTAACTAATACACAGTGCTACATTATCTAATGAACAGCACTGTACCCCAAGTAACTAATAAACTATGTTGTAACCCAAGTAAAAATTAAGTTTGCTGTACCCCAGTAACTAATACACAGTGCTACATTATCTAATGAACAGCACTGTACCCCAGTAACTAATACACAGTGCTACGTTATCTAATGAACAGCACTGTACCCCAGTAACTAATACACAGTGCTACATTATCTAATGAACTGCACTGTACCCCAGTAACTAATACACAGTGCTACATTATCTAATGGACAGCACTGTACCCAAGTAACTAATACACAGTGCAACATTATCTAATGAACAGCACTGTACCCCAGTAACTAATACACAGTGCTACATTATCTAATGAACAGCATTGTACCCCAAGTAACTAATAAACTATGTTGTAACCCAAGTAAAAATGAGGTTTGCTGTACCCCAGTATCTAATACACAATGCTACATTATCTAATGAACAGCACTGTACCCCAGTAACTAATACACAATGCTACATTATCTAATGAACAGCACTGTACCCCAGTAACTAATACACAGTGCTACATTATCTAATGAACAGCACTGTACCCCAGTAACTAATACACAGTGCTACATTATCTAATGAACAGCACTGTACCCAAGTAACTAATACACAGTGCTACATTATCTAATGAACAGCACTGTACCCCAGTAACTAATACACAGTGCTACATTATCTAATGAACAGCACTGTACTTCATGTAACTAATAAGCAGCACTGTACCCCAAGTAACTAATAAACTGTACTGTGCTCAGGCACCTACTGAAGAGGGCTGCACCACTTGAACCTAATGCACAATGTTGTACCCCAACACCTAATGAACAAACCTGTACCCCAACACCTAAAGAACAAATTTCTACCCCATCACCTTATCAACAAACTTGTAAACCTGTACCCCAACACTTAAGGAACAAACCTGCATCCCAACATCTAATGAACAAACCTGTACCCCAATACCTAATGAGCAAACATGTACCCACAACATCTAATACCCAATTATACTGAGTAAAATTAATATTAATACAAATGGTAGTGTTTGGCCAATACAGTAAGGGTTTCATGAGTGGCCACAATGTGTTACCAAATAGATACAGTACTCCCAACTGTTAAAAAATTCTCTAAAAGACCATCCACAATGTAAAATGTAACTATATTTAATAATAAATAATGAAAGAACATGAACATACTAAACATCTATTTACAATAAACACCAGCGTTTCAATCACAGGAAATATTAAAATTACACAGACAAATAGATTCACACAGATACATATAAACAGTACTTAACTAATTTTACTATATTTTCCTGACTGATCTAAAGAGTTACTATTCCCTAGTTCATTTACTAGAGCAAGGTAAGGTGAAGTAGGTGAGGGGTCCTTCTTTGTCAGGTGCCAAAAAACAGACTGCTCTGAGTCTTCTCACTCATCTGGTACTCAAACATAATTTTTGTCCTAGATTACAGAATGACACCACATACAACAGGTCATCTGACTTCTGGTACCCATGCTACCCCCATTGCTAGAAGCATGCTAGGATTTAGCACATATGTGTCAATAATATGATACACACATATAGAGTTTTGCTCAGGTCTGTTGCAGCTTCTGGAAGTCATAAAACAATTTCAAACTTCTACCCTTCCAGAGTAGCAATTAGTTTACTGCTAAAGACAATACAGAAGGCTTCCTAGTGTTTGTTTTCCCTGGCATTTTGTCTCTGGCTGCAATCAGAACTGTAAGATACAATCTTTTTGGCCTAAATTAAGTAATTTAATTTCTTACTATTTTTGAAAGTTAGCTGGAGCTGCGCTTACCCTCTTCTCTTCCAGTTATCTCTGTTACAATGTATATATATATATATATATATATATATATATATATATATATATATATTTAATCAGTTACAATACAATCAGGACCCACTGTTGATACATTTTTAAAACAAGCAACTTTACAAACACATTTTTCAGCACAAGCATCTGTACAAATCAGTTTGATATAAAATGACATATAATTCTTTACAAAATTCCAGCTAGCTGTGCTGGCATTTGTTACACATCCTCTGCCCTACTTCTTCTGGCATAGCTGGCAATACCTCACATCATCACAACTCATACTAAAGGCATTAAGCTATTTAACTGTCGGCTAGCAGGGTCTAATCAATATATAGAAGGACAGAGTATCCTTGTCACAAAGACCAAGTATCCTTCTCAGAAGTGAGATGGGTTCTAATCAAATATAAAGAAAGGGGACAGAGAGTATTCCTTCACTGGGAATGTAGTAAATGACACTACTTGTAGTCACATATCTACTCCTTTAGTATGAGAGCAGGTTTTTATAATAGACACCAGTGAAACTGGTTTAAAAGAGATGGAGTATGAGACTTCAGACAGGTACATGTTTAATTAGTGTGGAAGAGATGGCTTTAGTTATTTGGCAAAATGGTCTGATCTGACGAAAAATTATAGCACTTTACAGTTTCTGAAAAAAGATACTTCTGATAAGAAAATTTTAGAAAATCTAAACAATTAACTAAAACAAAAGGGTAATAAGATACCTGCCTCTTGTTGATAGCTTTTAATGACTGAAAAGAATCTAAAAATAAGAAAATGGAATCTGTAGTTAGAAGCTTAAAATATAACTCATCTAGATTAAAGTTACAGCTGCAGACAGCTAATAGAACAGTAAATATATTACAAAAATATACAGATGAAAAATCCTATTCTTGGGGTATGTATCCATTAAGGCAGTTAGAAAAATTATCAGTCACACAGACAGAATCATCGGATGATGACTGGCCTCCATTATTTTCTGCACCTTTTCCACCTCATAACCCACCCATGCCTCAAGAAGCCGATAGTTCTCCCTCTCCAAGAAACAACTTCCACTTCATTAGATACAGCTCAAGTTTCACTTCTAGTCACCCCCTCTGGGTCTGGTTATAACACCAGACTCCATCAACAATGTCATTCAGTCTCCACTGTAATAACCTCAGATCAGTTGTTAATGTGTACAGCTAATAAAGGGAAGCAGTTGTATCACAGACATAAATATGAAACAAATGCTAAACGTGTGAAAATTGGGAAATAAATCCTAATACAATCACATCATGAAAAACTAGCACATTGGGCAAGATTAAACACATTATTACTCAATTACCAATTGTTATAGATGGGGATGAATATTAGTGTGATCACCTGCAAAAGAATCTGCAGAAGAAGAGAGGGATTGTGACTCTTCTACTGATTCTGATCTACCTTGCACACAGATGCACCGTTTTTGAAAGGTCCCAAACTCCAAAGCAGCTAGAGATAGCGAGGCTGAACCTACTGTAAGAGTAGTGCCACCATGGACTATAGTGGATTTTCATATCATTATAGATTCTCTCCCTCCCATTCAAACACACTCAGTAAAATATGAAAAAACCCTAGGACATGTATAGTTGCAAAACCTACCATCAAGGACCTGAGAGACATATTAAAAGCCTCCATGTCTCCTGATACCTTTTGGAAAATATGTGATGACTCTAACATAGATGACTACATTCTGAAACACACAAATGATGTATTTCTAGCTGCTAGAAATGACCTCTTATAAGATATTACCACAGAATGCCCATACCCCTAGTTTAGCAAGAAGAAAAGTTATTGTGTGCAAAGAGAATACATTTATGGCTGAGTACTTGAAACACATGACAGATGCATTTAAAGCCTTCTGTGGACATCCATAACATATGAAAGGTGTGTCAGCCAGTGGGCTATCAGCAGGTTTTGTAGAGGTTTTGTTACCACCTATACAAGAACAGATTAAAAAGGTTTGTTTGAATTGACCAAGCTTAGACATCTATGAATTTGAAATCAGGCTCAATATGTAGCAGATAATATAGATATCTTATAATACAGAGACTAGTTGGCATCATGGTTAAGGTCTTTGCCTGTCATGCACAAGGTACAAAGTTCAAGGTTTGATCTAGACCTCCAACCAATGCCTGGTTGAAATTGGTATGTTCTCCCTGTGGGATTCCTCCCACCTCCAAAAACAAGCTGAGTGTTTCCATCTCAAAATTCACCCAATAATGGAGGTGTACATAGCACCACAGACTCTAGATAGTCCACTATAGAGGAAAAGATTATATAGACCAACCGCTTTGAGAGTCTACTGTGGTGCACAGTGTGCAGGCTGCCAGCCTAGCTAGATAGAATTTTGTAGATAATTCTATGTCACTGCAAATATTAATGTAATCCACAGGCTTGTTTTTACAATTGTAAGAAAATTAAATGTGAGAAAACTGTGTTACATGCTGAACTTCAAAAATGTAACCACAGTGCACTCTGCTGGAAGAAAGCTGTTAAGTAAAGAATTACAACTGTGTTTGATCTCAAGCTTGGAGACAGGATGTCTGGACAAGCAAATTCTTTCTATTGATTTAAGACAGTGATAATTGCTAGATTGTATATGTAAAAGTGTCTTTTATTGCTATGGCTTTCTTTCCACTTGCACCTACAAAGAAATGTAAAATTTGAGTTTCTACTGGCCTGGGAACTAAAGGAGAAGTGATAAAAATGATGTCATGTGAAATGACTCAGCAGTACCGGGTATCATCAATTTAAGACTTTCTCAGAGAGAAAGATTGAGCATTTTGAATTTTGTCTGAAGCTGACAACTTACCAACACTTTGCCTTGTAAGTAAAGTTATTTATGACATAGTTTCTCTTAGAGATAGATAGGAATTTAGACAAATTAGTCTAGCTGTTTTATATATTTATGTCAGACTATCCTACAATATTGTTTTAAAGTTCCTGTGATTTCTGAACTCTTGATTAGCACTGTGTTGAATTGATGAGATTTGTCTTGTGTTTTTATTATTTATTGTTAAATATTTTAAACCTTTCAACTGTGGCTGTTTTGTGTAGAGATAATTTAAGTTCTTAGAGAGTACTTGCATGCATTTGGTGATACTGTCCAAGCCACTCCAATAGTCTTGCTGCTCAGTCACACTTACTATTTGTATAACAGTAATATTACACAGTGAAATTGGTCACCATTTGGGAAGGGCCTTATAGTAGTATATTAGTGGTTGGTGGTCGTCTGTACTACCTTATAGTCTGGGCAGAAAGGGGGCACAGCTGGAGAACCTGTGCCAGCCTTCCCCAGGAGTGTCTGTGTGTTTGTATATAAATCAAATCTTAACGTGTGTGTGTGTGTGTGTGTCAGCTACTTGGGCAGGGACACAAAGCACTAGTTGGACAGAGAGGATACTGGAGGTTTTGGTTTGACCACTAGGCTGAGATCTGGACCCTATAATTCTGCCAGTGGGGAGTCTTATTGTGGATCTGGAGAGACAGGGAGAAACCAGCCCCAGACTGACTGGGATCTTTGTGTGCTCTTAAGGAAAATTGTACTTTACTGTGGGTGTACTTGTTATCCTCCCGATGTGCACTCCCCTCACTGGTGCTAGTGGTGAGGATTAAGGCCCCTTGATTACTGGGCCAGTGTACGGGTGTCACACACAATATCTTCACAGACTGTGCATACTGGCTGTAGGTGATTTGGTCTTTTTGTCTAATGTTGCCAAATGGGCATGGGTTGTCTGGGATATCTCTGATGAGCAAAAAGCTGAAAGTAAAACCAAACAATCTGCCAAACATGAACTAAGGATTGCTACATTCACTGTAGTGTCACTGACAGGATGGAGCTTGGAAGTGGATAACTTGATGGTAAGGAGGAGGCTGGACATCATATGTATCCAGGATTCAAGATGAAAGGGCAGTGTAGAAAAACCACTTGGCCTGGGATCCAGAGTCTACTACTCAAGAGGAAGACAGGCTAGAAATGGTGTGGGGATTGTGGTGAGGCAGAGGCTTCCAATGACAATGAGGGATGCCATAAAAATTAGTTACAGACTTATATCAATCAAACTCTAGTGTAAAATAAGGCACTATTCATAATCTCAGCCTATGCCACACAGAAAGGTTGTGAAGGTGAGGAAAATAGTGCATTCAGGCAGGATGTAGTAGATAAAGCAGGACAGCATGAATTGGTGTTGGTAATGGGTGACCTGAATGCACATATTGGGACAGACAGGATATATGAGTTCTGCCTGGGTCCACAAGGGGAGACAACAGGATTAAAGAAAAAGAAGCCATTTGAGACTTCTGTCTAGCAAATGGCTTGAGAGTAACCAAGATATGGTTCAGAAAGAGAAGCAGTCACAAGATCACATACAAGATGGCCAACATGCAACTCAGGTGGACTTCCTCCTAGTAAGACAAGGGCACTGGGTTAGAATCAATGATCTCCAAGTCATCTTTTGTGAAACAGTTGGCCCACAGCATAAACTACAAGTTGCCACAGCCAGCTTCAAACAGTGGTTAGAGAAGGCTCAAAGGTCAGCAGAGACCAGGCTGAAGATCTGGCAGTTGACTGGATAGAAAGTACAAGAGTTCAAGAAATTGCTCAAGGCTCTAGCACTCTAAGAAGAATAAGAGGAAATAGGTGAAGAAGGAGAAGAAGAAGAAGGGTACCCCCTTATGAAGACTACAGAATAGATATGTGGCCGAGCCATGTATGGAAATAAGGTACATAAGGAAAGCGGGAGGTAGAATGAAGAAGTGAAGGAGGTCATCAAAAGAAAGAAGGTGTGCAGGAAAAAATGTGAGATAGAAAGGACGGACCAGGCCATGACAGAGTACAGGTTGGCTAAGAAAGGAGTTGCAATAGCAAAGAACACAGCATCACAGGCAGCCTACCATCTGTTGCAAAATGACTCAGTAGATGGCACAAAGAAACTCTATCAGGCTGCAAGGCAGAGGCAGAAAGATAAAGAAGATAGGCAAACTCCCTTCATAAGGGGTGCCAGCAAGACCCTGTTGGAAAATGACTCAGTAGATGGCACAACGACACTTTATCAGGTTGCAAGGCAGAGACAGAAAGATAAAGAAAATAGTCAGACACCCTTCATAAGGGATGCCAGCAGCAACCTCCTTACCAGCCCAGAGGACATCAAAGTCAGTTCAAAGAAGTACTACCAGCAGCTTCTGAATGAAGAAAACCCAGCAGAAGGTGTACTTCCTCAGACACAGTCTACAGTGAGAGAAAAAGAGGAGCCCACCATAGCAGAAGTAAGAACAGCCCCAATGAAAATGAAGACAGGGAAGCAGCACGCTCAGAAGAGGTCACAGTGGAGATGGTCAAGATGCTGGGTGAGATGAGCGGTGGCTCCTGAGGGTACTCATAGCAGTATGGAGAGAAAGGGTTTATCCCAGATGACTGGAGAATAAGCAGACTCATCCCAGTGTAAAAGAACAAAGGGGACAGTTGCAACATGGCAGTACAGAGATATCAAACTCCTGTCACATTGCATGTAGCTCATCCCAGTGTATAAGAACAAAGGGGACAGTCACAACATTGCAGTACAGAGACATCAAACTCCTGTCACATTGCATGTAACTCATCCCAGTGTACAAGAACAAAGGGGGCAGTCACAACATGGTAGTACAGAGGCATCAAACTCCTGTCACATTGCATGTAACTCATCCCAGTGTAAAGGAACAAAGGGGACAGTCACAACACGGCAGTACAGAGGTATTAAACTCCTCTCAAATATCATGAATGTTCTGGAGATGGTGACAGATAAATGAATATGCAGGGCAGTAAAAAGTAAGATGGGAGATGAGCAGTTCAAATTCAAATCAGGATGCAGCACAACTGACCCAATGTTTGCATTGAGACACATAATTGAGAGGAAGCTAGATATGAGGAATGAGTCCAATTGGGCATTCCTAGACTTGGAGAAAGCATATGACAAGGTCCCAAGAAGCTGATTTGGTCAGTCCTGCAGTGGTCTGAAGTTCCAGCAACACTGGTAGAATCAGTGCAAGCTATGTACAAAGGGCCAGTCCTGCAGTGGTCTGAAGTTCCAGCAACATTGGTAGAATCAGTGCAAGCTATGTACAAGGACCAAATAACTGAAGTACAAACAGTGTTCAGTTTCACAGAGGGGATCCCAGTGGGAGTGGGGGTGCATCAGGGCTCAGCTCTGAGGCCACTGCTGTTCATAGTAGTGATGGACTACATCAGCAAACAGGTTGGAGGGGGCGGATCAACAAAGTTGCTTTATGCAGATGATGTGGCATTACAGGTAGACTGTGAGCTAGAACTTCAGCAAAACATAGGAGAATGGGATGCAAAACTGAAGGCACATGGGTTGAAGCTGAGTCAGATAAGACAGTTGTCATGGCAACAAATGGAGGAAATCAGAAGAAGCTGAAAATTGAGACAGAAGGGAAAATAGTGGAGCAGGTTAACATCTTGAGGTATCTGGGAGAGGTGACTGAGGAGACAGGAAGTGTGAATGAGGAGGTCAAAGGTAGAATCACAGGGGCTGCAGCCAACTAGCACAGATGACAGAAGAATGCCAAAGAAACTGAAAAGTAAGGCATACAGAAACCTGGGCAGTAAAGGCAAAGTAGTTTAGGAAGCTAGAGGTGATGGAAATTAACTGTCTGAGATGGGTGGGAGGATGCGCACTGTTGAATGGACAAAGAAATGAGGACATAAGAGCAAAAATCCAAGTAGCACCAATTGCAGAAAAGGTCAAAAAGAATAGATTACAATGGTTTGGGCACAACAGAAAACAATCCGATCAAGAAGACCTGTGAAGGACAGAAAGAAGGTAATAGGGAATGAGCACATCCAGCAAAGAAGAGGATGAGTTGTGTGAGAGAGGATCAGTGATAGTCAGGCATGAATGTTGAAGAAGGCAGTAGAGCAACATTAAATAGAGAGACAGATGGTGACAGTTGAAATGATACCCCAATCCCATGTTGAAAAAGGAAGACAAAGGATTGAAGATGATGATGATGATGTAACGACTTATGGAAGAAAAGAACAAAAGAAAAAGTTAACAGATATCCACCTCCAGCAGTTCAATACTGACTCCCGAGGATTGGGGGGGGGGGGGGGTACTGTGGTGGAAGAAGTAGATTCTGATTATTCCAGGAACCTCCAGGACAGTATCAGCAAAACTATTATCTCCCTAATTCACCACCATCACCACCAGGTGCATCACATTTAAATGCTTGTTTTAATTGTGGTCAAACTGGGCATTGACAAAATGAGTGTCCATTATCTGGACAGCAAGCAAGTTCATCAAATTTTCAAATACCACAGCAACCTAAATGAAACCTAACTGTATTGAACACTGTTTGGCAGTCTCTGTTGTGTCTGCAAACCTGACAGGACAGCGATTAGCAGGATCAACAATTATTTCCTTGGTACAAATTGATAAGATGGTCCTCTTGTCAGTGTTACAGCACAAAAATCATCCACCCATATCTTGTAAATACAGGAGCTACTAGATCTATGACTACTTTGTCAAATGCCGAACACCTTCCACTTTCTAAAGACATGAGATGGGGTATAGGTATGCCTGGATTTTCAGTTAATCTCTACAGAAACTAAACCTGTTCCTATTCAGATTGTAACTCTACAAGATCAGCATGCTTTTATTGTATGAAATTCGGCCCCTACACAACTCTGTAGGTGTTAATAGCACTGTGCTTCCTCCTAAATTAAACTTGAAAGAGCTTCCTTTGCAGAATCCGGATTTGCTTCTTTTCGTAGATGGTTCTTGTGCTCAAATAAATGATGACAAACTCATAGCAGCCAAGCATCATTTGCATGCAGGACTAAATTTTATTAACTGGACAATTAAAGGGGAAATGTGTCTGCTCAATTAACCAAGCGTGTTGTAGCTACAACTATATCCTGTGCGATTGGCAAAGATCAGTCAATAACAATCTTTACAGGTTGCCACTATGCTTTTAGAGTAGCTCATGGTTTTGATACATTTTGACAAGAAAAGGGTTATTTAACATCCACATGGACATTCATTAAAAATGCTGTTTTTGTTAATAAAATGTTAGATGTTTTATCATTACCAAGGGAAATCGCTATAGTAAAATATGCTGCACTTAAGACTGAGGATTCCTTTGAGACAGGGGTAATACGTTTGCAGATATGGTGGTAAGGCAGGCTGCATTTTCGTATCCAGTTCAGGTTATATTTTTGCAGCAATTAAATGAAAATAAGTTTTCTTTACAGGAGTTATTGTCTTTTTAAAATCACACAGAGGACTCAGAGAAAAGGGGGTGAATAAATCACACAGAGGACAGAGAGAAAAGGGGGTGAATTAATCACACAGAGGACTCAGAGAAAAGGGAATGAATAAATCACACAGAGGACACAGAGAAAAGGGGTGAATAAATCACACAGAGGACTCAGAGAAAAGGGATGAATAAATCACACAGAGGGCACAGAGAAAAGGGGGTGAATAAATCACACAGAGGACACAGAGAAAAGGGGGTGAATAAATCACACAGAGGACACAGAGAAAGGGGGTGAATAAATCATACAGAGGACACAGAGAAAAGGGGGTGAATAAATCACACAAAGGACCCAGAGAAAAGGGGGAGAATAAATCACACAGAGGACTCAGAGAAAAGGGGTGAATAAATCACACAGAGGACTCAGAGAAAAGGAGGTGAATAAATCACACAGAGGACTCAGAGAAAAAGGGGGTGAATAAATCACACAGAGGACTCAGAGAAAAGGGGGTGAATAAATCACACAGAGGACTCAGAGAAAAGGGGGTGAATAAATCACACAGAGGACTCAGAGAAAGGGGGTGAATAAATCACACAGAGGACTCAGAGAAAAGGGGGTGAATAAATCACACAGAGGACTTAGAGAAAGGGGGGTGAATAAATCACACAGAGGACTCAGAGAAAGGGGGTGAATAAATCACACAGAGGACTCAGAGAAAAAGGGTGAATAAATCACACAGAGGACTCAGAGAAAAGGGGGTGAATAAATCACACAGAGGACACAGAGAAAAGGGGGTGAATAAATCACACAGAGGACACAGAGAAAGGGGGGTGAATAAATCATACAGAGGACACAGAGAAAAGGGGGTGAATAAATCACACAAAGGACCCAGAGAAAAGGGGGAGAATAAATCACACAGAGGACTCAGAGAAAAGGGGTGAATAAATCACACAGAGGACTCAGAGAAAAGGAGGTGAATAAATCACACAGAGGACTCAGAGAAAAGGGGGTGAATAAATCACACAGAGGACTCAGAGAAAGGGGGTGAATAAATCACACAGAGGACTCAGAGAAAAGGGGGTGAATAAATCACACAGAGGACTCAGAGAAAGGGGGTGAATAAATCACACAGAGGACTCAGAGAAAAGGGGGTGAATAAATCACACAGAGGACTTAGAGAAAGGGGGGTGAATAAATCACACAGAGGACTCAGAGAAAGGGGGTGAATAAATCACACAGAGGACTCAGAGAAAAAGGGTGAATAAATCACACAGAGGACTCAGAGAAAAGGGGGTGAATAAATCACACAGAGGACACAGAGAAAAGGAGGTGAATAAGCAATGTTTGCAGTTGCTCTTCCGACCTTTTGTGGCACCATCCAGACTGTCAGCTGGTAACCCCATTAAATTTCTTAAATCGCTTGGTAATATCCTGCCACCTGCCTTTACATTTGGGCAAAAATACATGAGCAAAACACATTTCCACTAACTGGTATGTCCCTCATCTCTCAAAAGTTGCTCAACATTTTGTAAATACTTGTACAGTTTGTTTAAAACATAATGTTTCTAAATTAGAACCTAGGCCTGTTGAATCATTGACAAAGCCTTGAGGGCCACTCTCTTTTCTACAGCGGAGCTTTAATGAACTTCATCAAGGGCAGAGATTCAGACGTGCTAGTTCTGGTTGACATTTATTCTGGATGGACAAAAGCATATCTATGTGTAAAAAATAATGCACATACAGTAGCAAAAAAGGTACTAACGAAATTTCCAGATCTGGTGCTCCCTGTTGCATACAGTCTGATCAGGGCTCTCACTTTACTAATCAGGTAATACAGCAACTTTTTACGATTCTGAATGCTAAATTCCAGTTCTATAGTCCCTATAAACCACAGATTTCTGGGATAGTGGAAACAGCCAATCAAACACTAGAAGTAATGTTAGCCAAAGTTTGCAAGGAAACTGATCTTAAAAATCCAGAAGCATTGCCTTTAATTTTATTTAGTATTAAAAGTGCAGTTAGTCCTCCTAGAAAATTGTCCCCTCATGAAATCTTCATAGGCAGACCAATGAAAATGCCTGCTACCCACTCCCTAAAAACATAGAATTGCAATATATTAATGAAACCATGTTTTTATAATGCAAATATTTGTGTTCTATTTTGCAAAAATACTATAGTGTCATTCTGCATGGAACCCAATGACCCAGTGACCCACAGAACAGAATTGTCATGACCTGCTGCCCAGAGACTTTCTTTACATCCAGGTATATTTCTGAAAACAACTCACTTAGCCCCAAATGAAAAGTAGCGTCCTTGTTTTTGTTCACAACTGCTACTGTCATCCATTGCGAGGGCCTCCCCACCTGGATCCATGTGTCACACATCAAGACAACTCACCCTTGTGACGAGAACAACTGAAATATCATTAGCATCAGACCACATGAACCAGTAGAACCTGCCACCTGCCGAACTGGATGAAAAAACAGGGACATCACTGCATCTGAAAGTGGCAGACCATGATGTTTTGTTATCCAAACCAAATCCAATACCAACTGTTTACCATCTAGCTTGATTCCACATCCACCATCCACATCGCATCCGGAACTAAATGCAGTCAATTTACCTCTATTACCACAAAAGAAAGTTAAATCACAAAATGATGCTACCTCATCCTGGTCTAATTTAAACTCCATTGATTTCTCTTCAACATCAAGAACATTTTTCTTGCTTCTAATTCCAACATTAAAAATGTATCCTGCTTTTTTCGATACCGACTTAGACATTGCATTATTGAGACAGCATTCCTTTCTGAAGTCATTTGTGACAAATGCCATTGGTTGATGACTTTTTGGTGATCAATTCTGTTTGCAGAATGAACAGCCCTCCCAACATCCTTGTTTACAATAACCCTCACCAACCCCCACATGGTTATCTTTCCTGGGGACCAATCATGACTGCATTATTGTGCCTGTCACCATCATTTTGTTTTGCCTGTCTTTGCCATCCAGACCTGCAAGCGCATTAACTTCTGCAACCATTGGAACTGTATGGCCGATTTAAAACATTAATTGTCAGACCATGCATAATTCAATTAATGGAAGACTAGTTAAGCAAAAATTCAAAACAATTCAGGATATGGGTCTACCTGCCTATCTCACTGGTGTTACCAGTTCTGTCCTAGAGATTACAGGTGAGATTATACTGAAACACTGAAACTAGAGCAGTAGTCATTCTTACATGTAAGTAGTACCTATATTCTCTGTTGTTTATCCTAGTCATTTTAAAATGCCACAAACTTTTTATTTATTTATTTACTTTTACTTTTACTTGGATATTTGTGCTTTTCTAGTATTTGTTGTTGAAAACAGAAGTATAACAAATAATCATTTATTTTGGTCAATAAGGGCAAGAGGACCAAGGCAAAGATGACAATAGTTTCTTGTCTTAACAGCCTTGAGACTTACTAGATAAAGAAGTCTCTTAATTTAAACAAGCAGCTCAAAGCACAAATCAAGCCTGCCAAAGCCAATTTTGACATAAAGAGCTGTCCAGGCCAAGGACATCCACAAGGCTTTCATTAGCCATTTGTTTACCAGGAAAGAACAACTGGATAAGTTTATCCGTTTTCAGTGGAGGACGAGGGAGAAAAGCTCCACAAATAAAAGAACAGAAAATACATATATATATATATATATATATATATATATATATCTATAGGTGAACACTGACATCATGCTACAATATACTTTAAATACATAGATTAATTCAGATATTAATTGACATACAACATGTAGAATAATACACATATACCATCATTAAAACAAGGTAAATACTATAGCAAGTAGCACTGATACTTGTTGACATGTTATAGCAGTTTATTACTCACTCATAAAGCAAATATCACGGTGGAGCATTCAAACAGTGGATACGTAGGAGGCAAAGAAGAGAGCGGTGGGTGAGAATAAGTATTTGTCACAGGTAATAACTGGAGCAGATACGGGAGGCAGAAGAAATAAAGAGTACAAGAAAGACTAAGACGAAGAGAAATAAAAGTTAAGGAAAGGAGAGATAGGATGTACACAGGTATTACAGGAGAAGGAGCTAATGTTTTAGTCAGGAGAGCAGATGCAAAGCCAGGAGTATGAGGGGAATTAGTTTAGTTTCAGCTTAAATAAATGAATGTTATGCATATTCCTGACTGGTGCATGGATCATATTCTAGACTTTTTGTACATCGTGTGAGTACTGACTTTGAACAGATTTTTGTAAGACTTGTAGATGTCTATCAGATTTTTTTTTCAGAAGATCAAAGGTAACAACTTGGGAGATAGTGATGAAGAATTGTACTTATAGTTGGGCAGGAAGCGGGATTAAATATAATTTTGTGTGTTAAGAGAAGTTGGGAAAATTTAGTTCATTTGATAATTCTAGCCAATTTAGAGTTTTTTTGTGCAAAACAGTGATGTGTTCTGTCACTTGTATGAGCTACAAATCTAGCTACCTAGTTTTAGCTTAGGTTTTAAGGTGGCATGGAAGTTATTCAATATCCTCCAAGAAGGGCTGAGTCTGAGAAATAACTGATACTAGAGCCAGAGTGTAAAAATCAATGCCAAGAAATCCATAATAGTATCCTTTGAGTTAGTCAGCTACCCCTGGAAACTACCTGATTGATAACCAACCCCTAACAGTAGGCCCAGTAGTCAGGGATTTGGGAAAACATGAAGGCAGTAACCTAGCCTTTGGCCATCGTGTGGCCAAGGTAGTAAAGAAATCATTCTATGTTGTGCAAATCATAAGCAAGGGTATAGCATCTACACCAAAAGAAGTCATCAGTTCACTGTATTTGAACCTCATCTGACCAATCATGAAGTTTTGTTGTTTCCTTCAGTATGTGCCTGACCAGACACATGCAACAGAATGTCCACTGAGGTTCCTCACAAAAAGAATACAGGGTGGGGTGTAACTAGCATGTGTCATTAGAATGGACTCAAAGCCCTGTCCCTGTAATTGGTCTCCTGCAGATGTTGAGGGGTGATCTATGCTGGGCATACAAGGCACCTTTTGGGTACCTTCTGCATAACTTCAAAACAAATAGCACTGGAATTATCCAATCTAGGGACCTAAACCTTGCTTGCGACATCAATAGGACATGTTGGAGAGACAGGTATGTGTCTCAGAGAATTACTCTTCTGTGGAACAGGTTCCCCATCCATGTGAAGAATAGTTCTTCCAAAGCCCAGTTTAAGTGTAACTTGGAAATTCACCCCTGGTCTGGCACTTATGTTTCTAATGGACAGATGCTGCTGGTAAGTGCTTCACTACCCAAGCCCTAGTCTACATTTACCACATACAATAATCTTAAGTTTCTGGGATGCATGGCTAGGCTTAAAAAGGCCCCTGTGGTAGTTAGTCTAGTATGTGTACCTATGAACCTATAAGAAATTCAGTTCATCAACTAAACGTTTCTGAAGCAGATACACATTTACATGCTAAATAACTGCCAAAAAAGAAACTTGTGAATTTGGTGGACTCTGTTGTGAAATCTGTGCTGAAGCTGGCATATATCACCTAAGTTTGGCAGATGGTAAACCGAGCCTTATATTAGAGATAGTCATTTTATTTCGGGCATAGTAATTATTTTACTGTGAGGTCAGTCAGTCAAGCTGCACTAAATTTCACAGGAAAAGAGAAAGATGGCCAGCTCTCTATCTAGAATGATAAATAGTCAGACAGAAAGATACATAGACAGACACATAGATGGATGGCTAGATAGATAGATACACAGACAGATAGAAAGACAGATGGATATATATATTAGATAGGTAGTAGATAGATAGATAGATAGATAGATAGATAGATAGATAGATAGATAGATAGATAGATAGATAGATAGATAGATAGATAGATAGATGGATATATAGATTAGATAGATAGATAGATAGATAGATAGATAGACAGACAGACAGACAGACAGATGGATACATAGATGGCCAGACAGATAGATGGATAGCTAGATGGCTAGAGAGATGGATAGATAGGCAGACAGACTGATGGATAGATAGACAGTTAGACAACTGGATAGCTAGAAACATAGATATATAGAGGGCTAGCTATATATATATATATATATACAAATAGATAGATAGATAGGTAGATAGATAGACAGAGATAACTGGATAGATAGATAGGTAGATAGATAGACAGAGATAACTGGATAGATAGATAGATAGATAGATAGATAGATAGATAGATAGATAGATAGATAGACAGATAGACAGATAAACGTAGATAGATAGATAGATAGATAGATAGATAGATAGATAGATAGATAGATGGGTAGATAGGTAAATAGATAAACAGACAGATAATTGGATAGATAGATAGATAGATAGATAGATAGATAGATAGATAGATAGATAGATAGATAAATAGATAGATAGATAGATAGACAGATGGGTAGATAGGTAGATAGATAGATAGATAGATAGATAGATAGATAGATAGATAGATCGATAGATGGGTAGATAGGTAAATAGATAGACAGATAATTGGATAGATAGACATAGATAGATAGATAGATAGATAGATAGATAGATAGATAGATAGATAGATGGGTAGATAGGTAGATAGATAGACAGACAGATAACTGGATAGATTGATAGATAGATAGAGGGATAGATAGATAGATAGATAGATAGATAGATAGATAGATAGATAGATAGATAGATAGATAACATGCTTCTCACCCCATCTTACTTAGCCAATACATAAATGTCACAGATATTCCTGCAGTACCTGTATGTGCCCTACATGTCTGAATTTTGACAGTGTTTCTGACCGTATGATCAAATACTGTCCATATTACCTTACTTTCCATCTTCGGTCAATTTAAACTTGGGCTCAAACATTTGTCACTTAACTGGCTATGTCACTGTATCAAGCCTGCCTAACTCTCTCTAGAATGTGTAAAAATCTGTTAACCATCTTACCGTGTAATTTAATTTAATCCTGACTTACGTTCGGGATTAACTCTAACCTGTGGAATTTGTTTAATTTGCTTACTTATGTAATCTCTGTAAATAGTCTGTTTGTAATATGTAATGCTGGCATTATGTAATTCTGTAGCTGCTTACCCTTGGAGCTTTTCTCCCCGGGCCTCCGCTGAAAATGGACATGCATCTAGTCGAGCTATCCTGGCCAACAAATGTAAAATAAAATAAATAAATAAAAATAAAAAATCATCTGTTTGTGAAATGTTCTCTTTGCTTGGAATCTGAAGATACCACTGGGGCACTAGAATCAGTGATTAAACTAACTAAAAGGCTATACTGAACATCTGATGTATAAATATGGCAAGGTATAAGGACTGCAATGTAATCTTACTTCTTTTTTTTAATTTCTCCAAGTCTTTTGGGTTTCTAATACAATGATGGGAAAAGGACCCCATTCCTAAGTCAAAGTATGATTAAAGTTCATGAAATTAGTATTGTTTCACTCTTTGATGTTAGTAAAAAAGTGTTCTTCGCAGCACCCATAATGTGCCCAGTAATGACTCCCTCTGCAATTTGTACAGGGTTACATGTATTGGGGGTCCCTGTTAAAAGAACAAAAGATTAACATGTCGAGCGCTGTAAACAGTGAAAATGACAGACATTGATGTGCGTTTTGTGAGATCGCAAAACAGTGAAAATTGGGAAATTTGCCCTTTCCTCACTGTAGTGTGATCTCAAAGTTGGTATATATAATTAAAAGGAGGTGTGTGGGGGGAGTGCAGCCCCCAACAATAAAGGTTTTGATGTTAGGCATTTTCGCTGTTTACAGCATTCTTGTTTTTGAAATTTTGTTGATATAATATAGACCCTGTATTGGTAACATATCTAAATATGATTGCAGATTCTTTTTATAGACCCATTGCTCCTACTACTATTGGAAGTATCTGGGTATCTTTCTTCCACATTGCTCTCATTTCTGCCTGCAAATCCTGATATTTTCTGACTTTGTGTCTCTCTGTATGCAAGACGCTCAATGATCAATGCTACTTTTGTCTTCTTTTCATGGGCCACTATATATGGTTTTCTCGCATCTGTCTTTTGAACTGTTGGTAATGGGTGATCCCATGTGATGTAGACTTCATCATTTCCTATGATGCTTTGTGGGTCATGTTTCCAGTGTTTTTCACCTACTTCAATATTATAATATTTGCACAATCCCCAGTGCAACAGTCTTTCCACATTATTATACCTTTCAGTATACAGTCCTTCTGCCATTAGTATGTCACAACCAGCAACAAGGTATGCAACTGTTTCCAATTCTGTTTTACAAAACCTACATTTGTCTGTTTCTCCCACATGTTCAATGGACTTTGTAAACCAGCATGTACATAGTCCACTGTCTTGTGCCGCCAATATTAACCTTTCATCTCTTGGTTTGAATTCACTTCTCTTTAACCATTCCTGCATTCGATTCTGATCAACATGAGTTTGTTCCAGGAGTTTTCTATACTTGCAACTTTATTTATGCATTTTCCACTCATCTGATCCTTCACCTTATATTCTTTCTTTTATTTTTTGGCACACTCAGTTGCTGCCTGATTTTTATCTACTTCTGGTTTGATTTCCATTCTTGCTTGACGCCAATAAGCTTCTGCTAGACTAAGCAGGGAAGTCATCTTAGACTTATTCTCCTCATGTTTCAAAACTTTCACTATGTTTGGATCTTGTGAGGTCAGTAGATAAGTATGCAGTCCCACAATTGCAGATCTATACATGTAATCAATTTCAAGGAGGCCCGTATCTCCTTCAGAACAGGGAATGCATAATCTTGGTATGCACTGATTTTTTATAAATCATTTGATGAGCATGAAGCATCCTTCTTGTTTTCTGTCTAATCTATCCAACACCTTTTGGGGCCAGTCAATCACTCCAAAACTGTAAGTTATAAAAGGAAGAGCAAATTGGTTTATAGCTTGAACTTTGTTCCTAGAAGTCAATGCTGTTTTCAGGATTAATTTAAGTGTTCTAAAATATTCCTTACTGAGTTTTATTCACATTTGTTTATTTTTTATTGCTGATCCTTCATTAATTTTCAAATATTTATACACTCTCTCTTGCTCAAGTTCTTTTATATCACATTCTTGCCCCAAAATGATGTTTTCTTGGTGCTGCAGTTTTCCTGCTTTAAAGGTTGTGTTTGCACATTTATCAAGACCATATCATTCTTATATCATCTGAAAACATTTGACTACTTGCAGTTGTACTTTCAGTTCCTCATCTGATGAGCTATACAGTTTAAATCATCTACAAAGAGAAGATGAGAAGTATTTACACATTTTTGCTTTCTGAGAGCCAAATTATAGCCATGACGTAATCTGTTAAACAGACAACTTAATAGGTTAAGGGTAAGGCAAAAGAGCAGTGGTGACAGACAGCCACCCTGGAATATCCTCGTTTGAATTTTTATCCCTAGAATAATAATTTGTCCTTTATCATGGCTTAACTCCAAAGTGGTTTGCCACTGTTTCATGATTGCTGTGATGTAGTTTATCAGTGCAGGGTGTATCTTATACATTTTTAAGCACTCTTTAATCCATGAATGTGAGATACTGTTAAATGCTTTTTTGTTGTGTATCCATGCCATACTTAAATTCTTCCCCTTTTTACAGTTCTCCACTATGACTTTATTTAACAAGTGAACCTTTTATTCCATATGACTTTCTTTTGTTACCCTTTTGCTCTATTGCCATAATTGAGTTTTCTTCTAAATGACTATAAACTCTGCTGGTATCAATTCCCATGTATAGTTTATACGTCGTTGGAAGGCAAGTTATTGGTCTATAATTTTGGGGGTAGCTTGCAGGTTCATTCTTAAGTAGGAGCACTGTTTTTCCTGTTGTTAGCCAGGTTGGTGTCTGTTCTGGGTGCGCATATAAATAGTTCTTATTCATGGATAAATCTTTGTGCAAAGATGTTAATACTTTTAGCCAGAAGTTAGGTACTGCATCTGGGCTGGGCTTTTCCAATAAGAGGCTTTTCTTAACTTTGTTTCAATCTCTCTGGCCATTCCTTCATCCCATTTCATATCCTGTACCTTTAAACTTCTTATTTTTTCTTTTACTTCTACTAGTACTACAGGAAAAACAATGCTAAAGACTCAAAAGACAATCATAAGGCCTTCTTTAGCTATGTTAGAAACCTGGGAGGAAACTCCCAGATATGCTCAGAACTAGTTCAAAATGATGTGAAGATTACTGATCCTACAGACATTGCCAACATACTGGCTGAAAGGTTCAGTGCAAACTTCTCCCCCCCTCCCCCCCAAAAGGAGAGATATCTATACCAAGCAATTGCAGCCCCCCAAACATCTCCAACGCCCAAGTGAGAACTGCTCTCTCCAAAGCAAAAAACACAGCATCCATGGGACCTGATGGTGTCCCCGGCTGTGTGCTCCACGAACTCAACGAGGAATTAAACCCACAGCTAGGACAGCTGTTTAATCATAGTCTTACCTCTGGATACGTACCCAGGCAGTGGCGTACTGCAACTCTGCTCCCACTCCACAAAGGCGGTGCCTCCACCGACCCTGGAAATTACCGGCCCATTAGCTTGACAAGCCTTATCTGCAAAGCCATGGAGAGGATCATAATGGACCTCATAAATAAAGATATAGGGAATTTGCAGACTTTGGATCCATCCCAGTTTGGCTTTGTCAAAGGCAGATCATGCCTTCTAAACTTGGTTGACGTTTTCGAAACAGTCACCAAAGCCATTGATGAGGGAAAGGCAGTCCATACAGCCTACCTCGATCTGGCGAAGGCCTTCGATACAATACCCCACTCGGGTATCATTGAAAAACTCATCAGCTTAAATGTTAACCCATACATCACAAGATGGGTTGCAAACTGGCTGAGTGACAGAACCCACAGGGTCAGAGTTGCTGGCGCCATGTCAGACTCAAAGCCTGTCACAAGTGGTGTACCACTGGGCTCAGTCCTGGGCCCACTCTTGTTTGGCATCTACTTTTCTGAAGTACAAGCAACCACAGGAGGGTTATGGCTGACAAAGTTTGCAGATGACTGCAAACTGGGCGCCATAGTAGAAAACACATCTGACACAGATATCCTTCAGAAGGGTCTCACAGAAATGGATAACTGGTGCCAGAGCCATGGCCTAAAGTTAAATGCCAAAAAATGCATAGTCATACCCTTCGGGAAAAACAAGGTTACCCCTAGCTACCAAATAGGTGGCAATCCACTGAGCACAGAAGAAGTTATCAGGGACCTGGGGACCCAGGTTGATAGTAGTCTGTCATTCGACACCCATGTAGCTAAAGTAGTTAGGAAGACCTTCTACATTGCCCACCTTATCATGAAGGGATTCTCATCTAGATCAAGGGAGGTCATAGTCTCCCTATACTCATCACTCATCAGACCAATGATTGAGTACAATGCCCCATTCGAATGTATCTGACCCGACACTTGCAGCAGCTGGAGAGGCCACAAAGTTCCTCACCAAAAGGATAAAGGGTCTCAAACATCTGTCCTATGCTGCCCGACTGAAAGAACTCCAGCTCTATTCAGTCGCCACGCTTGCTCAGAGGTGACCTTTGCCTAACATACAAGGCCATGTCAAACCCAGATTTGATGAATATGCTTCACCTCAAAAAATCTAGATCCGTCAGAGCCACAAGGGTGGGAGACTTTAACCTCGACACGGCTATTAATAGGACGTGCTGGAGGGATAGATTCATCACCCAAAGACTCCCTATGCTGTGGAACAAAATCCCGGTATATGTGAGGCAGAGCACCTCGCTGGCCTTGTTCAAGAGAAATCTTGACCAATGGATGGGAGATCGCAGATATACCCCAGGGATTACCTCAGTGTCACTGCTCGACAGAGGCACAGCAAAATAATGGGTATAGTTCCCCATACTAAAGGGGTGGTGTAAGCCACAAAACTATGGGCTAGGCTTGTAAATGCCCTCGGGCAGATAGCCTAGTATGAACCTATGAACCTATGAACCTATGAACCTATGAACATCTTTGTCATGTTCCACAGGATCTTCATAAATATTTCTCCAAAATTTATCAATTTCTTCTTTTTTTGGTGGTCTTTCAATTCCATTCTATATAAAACTTTTTTGGGGTCATCAATAAATTGCTTATTTTGTAATTTTCCTTTATATTTATCTGTGTATCCTCTAAGTTTTTCTACCTGTGCTGATATTTTTAGTTTATTATTTGTGATAGTGCACTATAAATCCTGGTCCATTCTAATACTGCGCATTGCTTTTATCATATCTGTCTTTCTTAGTATTTTTGTTGATCTGTTCCCTCTTCTATACTCTTCTAACAGTGACACTTCTTGTCTTAATTGCTCTGTAGTTTTCTCTGTTCAATAATTCCATGATGGTGTTCGATTTCTCCCCGTCCTTCCCTTACTACCCTGTGTTCTTGTGGTAGGACTTTATCTGTTATTAATTTGGCTGCATAGTAATGTATCCTGTTTACTTCTGTCATATCACATGAATTTCTATGGACAGTCTTAATTACTGTGCTCATTTGTTTTATCAAACCTCTAACTTTTGGGGTTTTATTGATATTCCGCAATCTATTTCTTTCATTGATCTTAATATGTCTATCCATCTCTATTAAATCAAGCAACTCTTCTCTTAGGTCATTTTCTTCTAAACTGAGGGCACATTCTTTGCTCTCCATTTCCTGTGGACATTCTACAGAAAGTCCCAGAGCATCTTCCTGTGCCACGTTTCTTCAGTTTCACCCTATGTCATCTGTTGCTCTTTCATATGCGAACTCACTGGCCTATCACTCCATGACATTGACTGTGTCAGGGTTGCCACAGTCTCCTGTTCTTTCCCTTGATGCATAGCTCCAACTGAATGTTTGTTTTGGTTTTCTATGGAAGGCTCCAACTGATTAGATACTTTCTGCTCCTCTGGCTTCTCCTTAATTTGGGTGTCCATTGCTCTATCCTGTTGTGCTATCTGAGTTAAATTTTCTACACTTAACCTTCTCTTTGCACTCCATAACTTCAGATTCTGTTTCGGTAACTTCTCTATTACTAATCCTCTTTTCTACCTTTCTTCTGTTTTCTTATTTATTTTATTGTAAAATTTTCCATATCCAGATGTCTTTCCCTCTATTTTTATTAATATATCTATGGTGCTTCTATTTCTGCATTGATTAGTTTTGCTTTCTCCTTTGTATAAATATCACATCATATGAAATCTCTTTTCCTTTCCCATGTCCATATTCCTTCTTCAGGTGTCTCCTGCTCCTCCTGTTTCTCCTTACTTTGCGGACTCATTGTTCCATCATGCTGTGATATGACCTGTGTTAGATTTTCTACACTGAATCCTTCACTTCTTAAATAGTCCATAAATTCAGCTTCTATTTTTTTTAACTTGTACTTGACTAATTTGTTCTACATTCATACATAAAATAAATAAATAAAAATAAAAAATAAAATAAAACATTCCCTCTTTGTGATCTTATTTTTTATTGTGAAATTTTCCATATCTGGTTGTCGTTGCCTGTATTTCTCTGCGAATGTCTTTGGAGCTGCCTTTTTTATGTTGATTAATTTGGCTTTCTTCTTTGCATAAATATTGCACCATATCAGATCTTTCTTTCTTCCCATGTCCATATTTCTTTTTTATACCCGTCAAGCATCTCTAAATTTTGTTCTTTAAATTTTCACACTTCCTCAGTCACTTCTTTTTCCAAATGGCACAAGGTTTCTTGGCCTATATAGCGTTTTTCATGGATCTGCTGTTTTAATGAACACATATTTGCATTTGAAGCTTCTGACAGTTTTTCTTGTGGAAGTATTTTTCTTTCATCTAATTTCTCTCTTAATTTGTTCATGTATCTTTTGTCTGGAAATTCAACACATAATTTCCTTCATATCTTCAACAGTCCACTCTATCATCTGTAGGGTTTGTTTTTAGCCTATCATTTTTTGTGATTTTTGTGGACTGCTGCTTCCTTCTACAACAGGGGGGGGGGCATCCTTCCCCTAGGCCTGGTCTGGCTCCATTGTGGGAATATGCCTGTGTCTTGAGGATTCTACACTGTCAATTTTTTAATTCCTAGCACCAGTGTGCCTACCAGGATTGGGCACTTTTTTATCCTGGGACTGGTGCACTCAGTTATCTTCTTTATTTTTTAACCTACTTCTGTCTGTGATGTCTGCTATATAAAATAGTATATATATCATTGTCGTCTTTGTGAGATTTTGTGAAAAAACAGCGTCCATCTCATAATGGTACTCACCAAGACTTAAGGATGAATTCAATTCCAGCAATACTTCTCTCCTTAAAGAGATTTCCTTCCGGGAATGTCTCATGTCCATCATGTCCATATTGATCTGTGGTCTCGTATTCCAATACTTTCAACTAAGTATTTTTCCACGTGCAAATAAAAATATGACAACTATGATTGGAATATTCTGTACAAATATTATACAGAATCTCTGAAGAACTTATATATAAAGCCTCCAGTATTCACCAACAAAATGGTTCATTTTTAAGTGGCGTATCGAGCAGCAGTGGCCATATTTGTAAAAGGCCATCACATGACCTCATGACCTAATTTTCTCTGTATACTTCTCTTGCCATGTGCTGTCTGTATGTAAGTGCCAGTGACAAATTTAAGCAAGCAACAAACAGAATAAAAAGCATAACATGGTCAAAAAATCAGTCCAATAGTTTCTTTGACTTGTATAGTACAAGGTTGGCTAATGACAGCACAAATCTCAGTTACTACGGCTTACATATCATTGGTGCTGTATATGCCATGTTAGCAGACTTTTTGAGTGATTTTACTTTTTTATTTATTTGACATTTGTTGACGTGAATGTCCGACTAACCCAGAGCCTTTTTTCAGCAGAGGCCCGGGGAAAAAAGCCTCACAAAAGTACATTCAAAGTTTACAAAAGTAACAAAAGTTAGTCCTGTTAATTGCCAATAAACAGAAGCTGTTTTGAACAATTGACAAACTATTTGCAGGATACATTAGTATATATACACTCTAGGAAGAGATGCTGAGATATGGAACTCAGAGTCTGGGAAAGTTCACAGGGAGGGATATGACTTCAGTGAGAGGGATTTTAGGGAAAAGAATTTGGGACAGCAGGAGGAAGAAGAGGAATGTGTGTGAGAAGGTGAGAAATGTGTGTGAGAAGGTGAGGAATGTGTGAGAGAAGGTGAGGAATGTGTGTGAGAAGGTGAGGAATGTGTGTGAGAAGGTGAGGAATGTGTGTGAGAAGGTGAGGAATGTGTGTGAGAAGGTGAGGAATGTGTGTGAGAAGGTGAGGAATGTGTGAGAGAAGGTGAGGAATGTGTGTGAGAAGGTGAGGAATGTGTGAGAGAAGGTGAGGAATGTGTGTGAGAAGGTGAGGAATGTGTGTGAGAAGGTGAGAGGAGTAGTGAAGACGTAGAATTATGAGAGATTGGTGAGAGTAGGAATTAGAGGTGTTTTTTAGAAAAGGAATTTCAAGAAGGGGTTTTACAATGACATGTCCAGGAGTTAAGAAGGTGTTCTTTGAGAGCTTTCTTGAATGCATGTGTGTGTGAGGTATTTTACGGATGGCCAAGGGAAGTTTGTTCCAGGTTTGACTTTTAACTGTCAACTCATGTTATGCATTGCTACTTTGACAGATATGGCCTCAGCAGGTCAACTGCAAAGCAAACATTTTCCGTGAAACTGACTTCATAGAATAATTATTTGAAATTTGCACTGTTGCTGTTCTTAGAGTTTTTATAGTACCAAAGTGCGACATGGTAGCGAATACATATTTTTTTAATACATTTCTTGTAATTTTTCTGTGTATTAGTTTGTATTGTGAGAATACTGCTGCTGTTGTCTCATACATTTTTACAGGCAGTCAGGAAAGTGAATGAAGCAAATGTTTGTGAAAGAGCTGTAGAGAGGTATGGAAAAGCAGGAAATCTGTGGCCATCCCATTTCAGCTTGCCTAGTGGCAGTGGTCTTTCATGTGGACAAGAGTTTGCATATTCTTCTTATTTTGTTGGCTACTGCAGTTTTCTCCTACCTCCCCAAAATACACACACACACACACACACACACACACACACACACACACACACACACAAATATAGATACAGACACACATACACACACACACACACACATATATATATATATATATATATATATATATATATATATATATATATATATATATATAGTGGCAGAATGCATGTTAACAAACTGTGAAATGCTGTTTTGCTGTAAAAATGACATTATTGTTGTGATAATGCTGTTTTCCTGTGAAAATTTTAAGTTGTTAGATGTAAATCAAACAATAAAATAAAGTATGCAAACTGATGTGGGTCTCCTGCAAAAGAAGCAGTTAAAAGGAAGACCTTCAGCCAGTATAACAGAGATATTTGCCTCTCACTAAGAGGGGGTATTGTGGACAAGGATAAGGCAACTCTTGGAAGGTACTAGACGGATATTTTTACTGGAAGAGACTTTGGAGCAACATGGACACATCTGTGGGTTTATTTGAAGGATTATCAGGAGTTTGTATGAAGTAAATAGGGACATTTGGTAGAAGTTACTTTAGGAGCATAATCCCCCCCGCCCCGTTGAAGGGTTACGCCATTTGTTTCATTTTACCATAACTCTCACCTATCCAGATATACACAGAATGCCCAGATTTTTGCCACCTCATATTTTTAGTTTGGTTCCTCATAAAATGTGTGGTTTTCCTGGCAAATCCCTAAAGAGTGAAGTCACTAAATAATAACAGACGTTTGACTTTCAGACTTCATATATTCAGAAATTACACACTAATGCAAAACATGTTATTATAGCAACTTTTTAAGTTTATAAGAACAATATTTAAAATCTGTCCCTATTTTGTAGCCTTTGTCCCGCCATTATTTTTAGCTTTTCTACAGATTATAAAGTTGAGAGGTATTTACCCTTTTATATCACTGTAAATAAAGTACATTAGAAAGACTACAGTTTGGGCAGCCACGGTGGTGCAGCAGTTAGCATTGCTGCCTCACAGCAAGTGGTTCTCCGGTTCGATCCTCGGCTGGGGTGCCTTCTGTGTGGAGTCTGCATGTCCTCCCTGTGGTCGTGTGGGTTTCCTCTGAGTGCTCCGGTTTCCTCCCACATCCCAAAGACATGCTGTAGGTTGATTGGACCCTCTAAATTGGCCCTAGGTGTGAGTGTGTGTGTGTGTGTGTGTGTGTGTGTGTGTGTGTGTGTGTGTGTGTGTGTGTGTGCATGCCTTCTGTGAAAATGTTGGGCACAGGGCTGGCAACTCAACACCGTAAAACTCCACTGCCAATCATGAGCAGACAAGGTGATCCACTGTGGTGACCCCTAACCGCGAAAAGCCGAAAGAAGAAGAAGAAGAAAGACTACAGTTTCCAGTTTCCCAGTGTCTGTTGCATGCAACAATACATCAGCAAAGCAATCACAATCAGCTCAGGAATAACAACAAGGGTCACTTAATTAAAAAAAAAACAGTGCAAAAATTCACATGGAGTGCTTCCTCAAGAATTAAAATGGATAAGGGTCTCCCAGACTTCTCACATCATTTGCCAGTTTTTGCCACAAAGCTTAAAATAAATATGTACTGCTTAAAGCTATCATAAGTACCAAATATATGTTTTAAAATAACTTTTTATTTTAGCTTTCAGGCTGGTATAAACCACTCACATCATTTAAACAAAGCTCCCTATCACATCCTAAAATATTCCTTGTGTTCAGTTAATGTCACTTGATCGCTACTTTGTATATTTTTATCCACTACCTACAGTACAACAAATTCAAAAATATGTTCTTTATTACTATCTGGCATATGTTAAGTATTTGTGCATATTTTTCTTCACATTTCAGACAGAAAATCATTTATTCACTCTTTCAATTTTTGATTTGATTTTACAATGTAAAATGCAGGGCACACATTACAGATAGCTATATACACAGTATTCATGGGATCACACTCTACATAAACAGTCAAAGTACAGTTTCTCTTTGATACAGCATGTAGGAAGATTTTTTTTAAAATAAAGGTGCTTACATTGCTGGTACTGATGTGATTTCTAAGTGGTTTTTACATACTGATACCTTTATTTTATGAATTTTGAATGCTGATTTGTTATGTGCAATAATGTCAAATGATTCTGGTGTAGAAGTGCATGGAAAATGATGACATGAGATGTTCTAGGCAAAACTCAAGCATCCTGACATAGAGAGCTGGTATGCATCTGTCTTAAGTGTAAAGTATAACACGTGTAACCATCACAGAGTAACTAAGCATACTGTATTTCCATCTACATTAATAATTTACTAATGGATCTGTATATTTGCAGTACAAACACAGGGCAAACATTTTCCAAGTCTGTAACAGTTTCCTGCATTATTGATGCATGCAGCGAACAGTATATGGGAAAGGCAGGGGAAAGGAATGGGAAGGTATTGGCATATATTAACCACAAAAGTAATTAGAAGTTTTACTGTATTTTTACACTCAGACTTTGGAGGACAGGATGCAGCAAATTATTATCAGCTCATAAGCCACAAGTGGGCTGCTATAAAGACCCCTGACTTTTACAATGAGGCCACGAGACTGTGAAGGGATAGTGTCAGTCTGCAGTGCTATCTCCTTAGCTTCACAACTGATATATAGTATGAAAATGGGTCTCACAGGAATCACTCCTCATCACCACTGGAACTGCAGCAGGTCACAGAGGAACACAGGAGGTCTCTTAAACAGCTGGCACTCTATGTGAACAATAGGCTAGAGAGGAGGGACTTGCCTTTCCTCATATAAGCCACCAGAGTCTTTGGCTTTTGCATGCTTCACCACATAAACTAGACCAACTAGGCCTTAACTGCTGCTGCCCATGCACTGAACTTATTATCTAGAACCTCTGGGAAAAGACAGCCATCCGAGGAACTGCTGTCATCCTCCAAAAAACATTGCTATTGTAAACAACACTGTAGTATCATCTAGAACCTCTGGGAGATGACAGACATCCAAGGAAATGTTGTCATCCTCCCATAACCATCGCTACTGTAAGAAACACTGTAGTGTCATCTAAAACCTCTGGGAGAAGACAACCATCCAAGGAACTGTTGTCATCCTCCCATAACCATTGTTATTGTAAGCAACACTGTAGCATCATCTAGAACCTCTGGGAAAATACAGCCATCCAAGGAAATGTCATCCTCCCAAAACCACTGCTATTGTAAACAACACTGTAGTATAGTCTAGAACCTCTGGGAGAAGACAGCCATCCAAGGAACTGCTGTCATCCTCCAAAAAACATTGCTATTGTAAACAACACTGTAGTATCATCTAGAACCTCTGGGAGATGACAGCCATCCAAGGAAATGTTGTCATCCTCCCATAACCATCACTACTGTAAGCAACACTGTAGTGTCATCTAGAACCTCTGGGAGAAGACAACCATCCAAGGAACTGTTGTCATCCTCCCATAACCATTGTTATTGTAAGCAACACTGTAGCATCATCTAGAACCTCTGGGAAAATACAGCCATCCAAGGAAATGTTGTCATCCTCCCATAACCATTGCTACTGTAAGCAACACTGTAGTGTCATCTGGAACCTCTGGGAGAAGACAACCATCCAAGGAACTGTTGTCATCCTCCCATAACCATTGTTATTGTAAGCAATACTGTAGCATCATCTAGAACCTCTGGGAAAATACAGCCATCCAAGGAAATGTTGTCATCCTCCCAAAACCACTGCTATTGTAAACAACATTGTAGTATAGTCTAGAACCTCTGGGAGAAGACAGCCATCCAAGGAACTGCTGTCATCCTCCCATAACCATCGCTGTTGTAAGCACCACTGTAGTATCATCTAGAACCTTTGGGAGAAGACAGCCATCCAAGGAACTGCTGTCATCCTCCAAAAAACATTGCTATTATAAACAACACTGTAGTATCATCTAGAACCTCTGGGAGATGACAGTCATCCAAGGAAATGTTGTCATCCTCCCATAACCATCGCTACTGTAAGCAACACTGTAGTATCATCTAGAACATCTGGGAGATGACAGCCATCCAAGGAACTGTTGTTATTCTCCCAAAATCATTGCTATTGTAAACAACACTGGAGTTAGCCCTTAGAGTCTTGGATATCTCCTCCACTCATCATAATGTACAGACAACACACTACTACAAAACAAAAATGTAATCAGGGTCCTAAGAACATGAGTCGATAACTCCATGTATTCTGACCATCATGTGACAGTGGTTTTTAGGAAGTTCTTTCATATATCACAGCAATTGCAAAAGGAATATTTTCAAGGTCTAAAAAAGAAATCTCTCCCTCATTGATCAGATTAATTATTGAGTACAATCTCATCCTTATAATGCATACAGTTAGAAAGACCCCGGAGGTTTCTAACTAAAAATATTGCAGGCCTAAAGTACCTGGGATGTCAAGAGAGGCTTGAAGTTCTCTCCCTTCCTTCAGTGACTAACAGACTTTTAAGGGAGGATATCTGTCCTGCTTACCATGCCATTAGAGATGCAGTTGTCCTAGAAGTGCAGTATCGCCAAAACTCCAATGACTCCACCAATGCTAGAAACAAGAACCTATTGAAATAAAACTTGGTGGAAGGGACAGACTTTTACCCGAGTGCCTCCCAAACCTCTGGAATAAACTTCCCCTCCAGCGTGAATCATTATCGTACTTTAAACATAACCTAGATGACTTGATGTGGATCCACATAATTCCTCTAGGATTGACTGTGGGTATTCCAGAGAAAGGAGGTATGGCCTGAGGGAGGGTACTGGTAAAGGGTATACAGCCATAAAACTACACACCCTTGTAATATTTATGAAAGTCTATGAATCCCAGACTTTGTGCAAACAGTTCAGCATGGCAAAATATGTGTCACACAGATATGATACATATTTTAAGCTACATAGAGAGAGAGTGAGAGAGGGACAGAGAAAATGAAAGACAGTATGCCACGTGAGTTCCACATTTTCATTTTTGAAAAGAACCGCATTACATACATCTCATTAGGAACTAACTTAACTTATAAACTTAACTTATAAATGAGAAATATGAATAGTTTATAGTTTTAACAGCAATCTATGTGTTTGTTCAATGTACAGTTAACTACTTGCCATGTTATTTTCAACCTTTGACCTTTACATAAACATTTCTTGCACATCACAAAAATGCTTTGACAAAAAGTTTAGAAATAGCACGATAGTAAAGTAGTTGTTCCATTCAGCAACCAATAAGCAAAAAATAATTGTTTCATTACAAGTCACAATTAACAGAAATCTAGGAAAGTTGTGTTAACAATGTCAAAATCTAAACCTAACAAGTACTGAAACAATACAGCTGAATAAAACTGCTGAAACTGCTAAAGAGTTTGCTTTAATGTATAAAGCTTTTAATCTAACTCTAAACCACATAATATACATAAAAATGGAGCACAAATGGCTGAAATGCCTTGGTGGTCTACAGTTCCTAAAATGCTTAACATGTAAGTAGAAAATGTAACCTTCAGTCATCTAATCTGACATCTGCCCTTTCAATCAATGGCATTGATTTTTCAAGGGTCAGAGAATATACCTTCATTGGTCAAAGAAACAACCTGACACAGCGATAGGAAGTCTGTCACTGCCAGACAGATCAATGTCTGTCTGTCTGAATCTCATGCTCATTGGTTATATTTCCTGTAAATGGCAGGTTCTATTGATTCAGTTTTCTTCAGTTTGTGTAACAAAATAAATAAATAAATAACATTTGCTTCTGTTCAGGCAGACAAAATGTTTACTAAAACATTCCACTGGTGGGACATAACACTTCCTTAAGCATCAGCCCTTCACTCTGCAACATATTTCTGTGGGAGCAGCAGGAAGCCATGTCTGCTTCTGAACTCATGAGTTATGTCAAAAGGGACGTCATCAGGTAAATGAACATCAGCAGTTCAAAACAATTATACCAAGACAAAGGACAGTAAATGCTTGTCAGAAATGCAGTGCAGAGTGCTATCTGTACTATTTTCTGTCTGTAGTTTGACTGCCTGTGTATGCACCTAGGCAAATCAAGACAAAATGTGAAAAAATAGCTATCAGTTACAGCCACTGCACTCTCAAGTGCATCCATAATGAGCACGTGGTTCTAATTACCCAGAGGGCATCTGCTGCCTGCTACACATGATTGCTTCAGTTGAAGTGTTCTTCAATTTCCCAGCACTGTGCCAATAGAACCTACTTCATTCATTACAAAAACATTGTGGCAAGTTTTACTTTCATTACCTTCTGTTTTACACCTTTTAGTTGAAACAAGCGCACTAAGCAAACTTTTTTTCTCTTAGATACCTGACAGAATTACAGTGACATAATATGTGACACATAGCACATGCGTAATGGCTGAAATATTCTAGCTGTAAATGTTAGATTTACAGCACATCACCATAACCTGTCAAATGTTTGAGTAAAACATTTCTATTACACATATAAAGCCTGAAAATATAGATACGGGGATCAGAGATCTTTCACTGAAAATATTATCAGCATGACATATTAACAGAACAGAAACTGAGCTCTTTAGAACATCCATCCTTTGCAAGCTCTAAGTAGCAAATATGTAACTGTAGTCAGCCTGACCAATAAGAGACTCTCCATTTCAACCTGATCAATGAAAAGTCTGTCTGTCCTCTGCAAACAGCAATCACAGTGGTAATAAACTGCAGTAAACTAAATCAACAAGCAAACAAACAAATAAATTAAAAATATACTGTGTACTTTGGCTGCATATAATATTATCTGCTATATGCAGCTAATATTACATAAAGTTATTGGGGCATTTTCTGCATATATAGACCAAGCAGATATGTAATTTATTTTATTTATTTATTTGACATTTGTTAATCGGTTTGGTCCAAATGAGCCAGAACTCTATTTTCAGTGGAGACCCGAGGAGAAAAGCTCCATAAAAATACAAACTAAAAGTTATAATTACAAAAAAGTTATAGTTACAGAAAAAAAATCATATATTAGTAAAACATTAGAAAAGGTGAAGCTACAATAGACAAAATATGTTTGGTAGATAAAATAAGTACATAGTGGACTATAAAAAAGGCAGTTCAGTATTAATATACAAGATATTTAAGAATTACTACTAAACCAGGACATAAGATATACATATTTACATGGATTGTTTCAGCATTGAAAGTGGAGTTGGAAGACAGTATGATAAAAGAAGAAAAATAATAAAAATAAATATTAATAAATAAATAAAACTCATATTAAGAAGAAATGTGGAGGATTGGTGATTAGCAATTAGTGAAAAATAATCCTAAAATTATCACACCACTGATTTCCTGTAGGGGACAGTGTTTTGCTTACTGGGCTTACATTTCCTTAGTAGTGCGTGGCATAAGTGAGTATATAAGCATAGAGTATTGTTGGCTAGCGGGCACTCAGACGAAAGGGAACATGTGCAAAGGCATAGCAGTGCTTCGGAATTCACGACTTAGTGCAATGGAGGTATTTTGAAGTGCAGAAAAAAAAAAACAAGGGCTGAGAAGGAGTGTTCAAGCACAACCATGTCTGCTGAATCACAGACAAAAAGCAATAGCCTTCATCACTGACCAGAGTCAAGTTACACAGTCTGGAAGAATAACAGCCATGAAAAATAGAAAAGAAGGCTATACTGCCAAAGGGCTTAGAAATACACAGGTTACAGTTAATGCCAGTGTTGTACTGACCAGTGGCATGAAGGACACTTAGAAAGGTTATCAGCAGGCCTGTCATGTTTCATGAAAGAAGAAAGAAGCTGAAGAGATTAACGGAGCAGTGAAGTCCAAAAAAGAAAGTGTCACTGGAGGACAGGTATGTAATCGGAAGTAAGAACGAGTAAGCAATGTGGGTTACCAGAAAGTCCTGTCTGAGCCATGCCAAAAATACAAGATGAAGTTTTATATTCAAAACTCACTTACACCACTGTCGTAAAGAAGGGAGTGCCAGTTTTCACTCAAATTAGTGAGGGAAGTTAAATAAAGGAACAACAACATGAACAGAAGGAGTTGTGTTGTGGGGGGAGGGAGCAGAAACAAACAGTAACACTGAAGCACATTGAAACACTATTTCTCTCAAAAAGAAAGACACTGTGAAACTTAAGTGTCAGCAGACACAGGGTGATAGTTTGTTACATTAATGTGGATGATAAAAGTGACCAGCTGGAGAAATGACTTCATAAATGGGTAGTTTCACCTGTCAACCCAGAAGCAGTATCACAGCCGGGGTATACCTGAGACAGTTTGAGGGGATCTGATGGGATGTGGTCTATCTGAACTTAAGCAAAGCAAATGATTCATTCTGTGCTGCACAATGCACCTAAAAGGTATATGGCTGGGGGAAACTTGGTCAAAAATGTGGAATGATGATTTGAAACCAGGGTTCAAAATGTGGTTGTGGTAAATGGAATTCTGTCAAAAGAACCCAGGCAACAATGGATATGCTCTGGAGGCTACTCCATGGCAGAGTGCAGGTTGGATTTGCATCTCAGAAATCCTTCTTTTACCCCATCAGCACAAACAGATGACATATACAGGGAAGTGATGAATGGGAGGGGGGGGCTCAACAGCAAAAAGGTATGAACAGACTGGACTCATGGGCATAAATATGATAAATTAGTTTAAAACAATATGTGTTGTTATGGCTAAGAGTCCAAGGAACTGTCTATGTAAGTAGGGTTATGTTGACAGAGGTGCAAGAAGAAGAAAAGTTCTTGACAGCTTATTACAATGTTGTGGTTAAACTACCTGGTGCAATGAAAGGGGACAACAGACGGAGGGGGAATAGAGCCATAAAAGAAAGGTCTGGAGTGCAGAGGTAATTCCAACCATGCAAAGGGGACTGGTGAGACCATACAGCACAAAGTCTACATTTCTGAAGACTATATCTCAGCGATCATCAGGCTACTATAAGTGCTACAGAAGGAAATGGCCAGACTGGTAAGGGGGCTAGAGGAACTTAATAATAAGAGAGAGAAAGATGAAAAGCAAATGACAAGATGAATAATATGCTGAAAATGGTAAAAAGAGGTTACAATGAGGATGCAGACAAGATACTTAAAGTAAACTGCAGGTGGGCATTACTGGGAAGAACTACGAAAAGGCTTTAAGGTAAAGGTGGCGCTTAGAAATATAACAATTCAGACCCTGATGTCAGAAGATACTGCTCACAAAGAGCAAAGAAAGACTGCAGAACATACTACTAGATGCAAGTAGGATGTAAGCCCCAGATAGGCTTAGGAGGACTTGAGATGGGGAAGGGGAGTGAGGAGGGGGGGGCAGCAGCAGTTTAGTGTCTCAGTACAACATTTGGGTAGACCAAATCAAGGCCTCCTTCCTCCTGATGCTTCTGCATATTTATAATTATGAGAAGAAATCCACAGACACCTACAAACAGCTGCATAACTTAAAACACTGTACCCGTTCAGTCTAGCTGAATAAATACAGCTTGTTTCAATTTTTGTTGCTTCATTAAGCTTAAGTCTAACCTTGATTCAGTTTTAAAAAGCAGACATGATGAAAGCAAATGGATTAGTACAGGTACACAGATAAAACCACAATATTTATTCAGGTTAAGCATACTCTAAAAATACATACAGTAAACTCATCTAGTAAAAGGGTCCAACTTAAAAATAGGCCTATTGGTAGTCAGAAATCTTAAGAAATATGCCTTAACAGTCCACGGTAATGAACTTTACACATTAGGACCTTGGAATGAAGAAGAACTTCTCCCTGAATGTATGAACACTAACCTGGAGAATGTCGCTAGGACATGCCTGAATGTAAAGGTCAAGATGGATGACAAAGAGAAAGCAACTCTTAAATGTAGGACAAGCAGAAAATATGTGGAACTTGGTATGTTAGCACATGGATCTTGTTTTGCATTCTGCAGGAAACCACAAGCTGCTGTAGGCTACACAACACAGAATGATTGTGACTTTTGGTATCTATAAAAAGGAGACCTAGATATTGTACACCACCATTAAACATCATAGATTCCCCCAGAAAATGTAAGGTAATTGGTATTGCAGGAGTCCAACAGTGAAGAAACTAATGCAGCCCCGTGGCATGCTCAACCTGCCCCATGGCATGCTCAACCTGCCCCGTGGCATACAACTGTCACCCTTGCGTACTCCTTAACAATGACAATGTGAAAGGGGCTGCCCATGAAGTGTACCAAAATAAAGCAACCATTTGTGAATGGCAGATCTTGGCTTGCACTAACAGAAACGATGAGTAGCCAGTAAAATTACTATGTGGTTTCCAAGTACAAATCCTGCACAGCATTCAAAATGCTATTTACACAAGATTTATTAATGGCAGACAATATATGTTTTCATTTCTTAATCCATCATTTCACATTCTTGCCTAGGTGCCATAATAATACTGTTGCTTAGTAAAGTCATACACTGAACCATATATCACATTTCTTGTGGAATTTTTGTTGCATTTCTGCCTAGCTTTGTGGCTTAGAGGGATAAATCTCTAACAATTACTCACACAACCAGCATTTGAGTAAGGTCTCAGTCAAACATAGAGCTGGGGAAGTAGCCTCGGTGTGAGTAACCTATCGTCTCACCTATCCTGGAAGGGAAAAGTGTTTTCAGTCTGCCAATCTGCAATCAGAAAGCAGAGCAGTAGAGGTTTGAAGGCAATGAAATCACACTAAGTTCAGGGGATGTGGGCTTGGTACCAGCAAGTCATAATGGCAGCCCTCATTAGCGTATGACTGGAAGCACACAGATGTAAGGGGAAGGCAAAGAAGACTCTTCTGGTGGTATGAGTACCCATTTCAGCCACCCAGAGGTACAGTTATGGACATTAGAAAATTGTTCATTGTCTGACTCATTAGATGTAGGTGAGGGCACAAAATATCTCTGCAGCTGCCTGAATAGTGGCCTCAGGTTATCTGTTGCCCCCATGCTGGGTATTCCCCAGTGTAGAGGGAATGAATGAGTTTAGTATCAGTAGGATACAGTTCTAATGTTAACAAGTATGGAGGGTGAAAGCACTCTTCCAGAAAACATGGCATTTCCAGAAGCAGGGTTACACTGTGGAAAAACGTTTTCAACTGTTTCTGAGTACACAACAACTGAATCACTTTTGCTGTCCAGTTTGTTCCATTGTCTTGTTTCTGTTCAGTATCACAAAATATTAAAAAGTTCATCAAACCTGGTTGAAGTACTGTTACAATGCTTATTTATTTTCAAATTACCTCTGCATGAAGTTGTAATTTAATTCAAAATAAACAAAGATTGTTTGGTATATTATAAGTGTCTGCAAGCTAATAGCATATTGAAATTAACCAGTTAACTATGTGTATTTGCAGGAAGATCAATGAATTAAATTATTCATTATTTTATTCAGCAATTCTCTCATACCTGTTAGTGAGAAGTAAGGCCAAATAGAGGCAACAGGAGTTTTCCTTCTGTTTCATGTTACTATATACAGCATTTTGAAGAGTGCCTGCATATGAATTTAGGAGCAGGATAGCTTGCAGAAAAAAAATCAAGTGACTAAGAAAGGCAGCAGCATTCTAACCACTGACTGCAGCAACTACAACTCTTATATAAAAAGTACTCCCACAGATGTCTCTTCTCTTCGGCTGCTCCCGTTAGGGTTCGCCACAGTGGATCATCTGTTTTCATTTCTTCCTGTCCTCTGCATCTTGCTCTGTCACACCAACCACCTGCATGTCCTCTCTCACCAGATCCATAAACCTTATCTTAGGCCTTCCTCTTTTCCTCCTACCTGGCAGTTTCATCCTTAGAATCCTTTTCCCAATATTTCCAGCATCCCTCCTCAGCACATGTCCAAACCAACGCAATCTCACCTCTCTGGCTCTGTCTCCAAACCATCCAACCTGAGCTGACCCTCTAATATACATATTCCTAAACCTGTCCATCCTTGTCACACCCAGCGCAAATCTTAACATCTTTAACTCTGCCACTTCCAGCTCAGAATCCTGCGTTTTTGTCAATGCCACCGTCTCCAACCCATACAACATAGCTGGTCTCACTACCCTCTTGTAGACCTTCCTTTTCACTCTGACTAGTACCCGTCTGTCACAAATAACTCCATACACTTTTCTCCACCCTGCCTGTACTGTCTTCTTCATCTCTCTTCCACACTCACCATTACTCTGAACTGTTGATCCCAAGTACTTAAACTCATCCACCTTCGCCAACTGTACTCCCTGCATCCTCACCATTCCTCTATACTCCCTCTCATTCACACACACATATTCTGTCTTAGACCTGCTGACCTTCATTCCTCTCCTCTCTAGAGCATATCTCCACCTCTCCAGGGTCTGCTCAACCTGGTCCCTAGTGTCAGTACAGATCACAATGTCATCTGCAAACATCATAGTCCATGGGGCCTCCTGTCTGATCTCGTCTGTCAACCTGTCCATCACCACTGGAAATAAGAAAGGGCTCAGAGCTGATCCTTGATGTAATCCCACCTCCACCTTAAACGCATCTGTCACTCCCACTGCAGACTTCGTTACTGTCACACTACCCTCGTACATATCTTGTACCACTCTTACATACTTCTCTGACACTCCTGACTTCCTCATACAATACCACAACTCTCTCTCTCTCTATATATATATATATATATGTGTGTGTATGTGTATTTGCAAGACGTTCTATACAACTACATCATTTTTTTCATTCTCCAGTACCAGATAGTGAGAAGAAACAGCCAAATGTAGTCAATAGTAATATTGTATGGGAAATAAAAAAATAAATAAATGAACAGAACAGTGTATTGCTTTTAGGATATGGAACGTTTCATATCAACTACATGTAAAGACATAGATGTTGTTACTGCATGTTTAAGTAGCAGACAGTTCTTGTGTATTCATGTAGTAAAAATTAGTGTTGTGATAACAGCAAATGTTCTATTATACAATGATAATGGTTTTATTTGTTTGAATTTGTTAACTGGAGTACAGCACTGATATGGATGGGGCATTTTCAGGCCCTGTCCAGGAGTATGTATTGAACAGTTACACAAGATTATAAATAATTTTATTTGTTTGTTGCATACAGTATACAGATATTTTACAAGCATAATAAATTGCTTTTTGAGAATGTGGGAGAAAGTACAGTTATAAAGAGGAAATGGTATGTAGATGAAACTTTAAATTAATGAATCATAATAAAATGAGCACAGATAGCTGAGGCAACATAGTAAACAAGCACTGAATGAAACAGGTAAACCAAAGTTCCATTTATTCACTTCTACATTTGTAACAGATTATTTCATATAGAGACAATCAAACATCTACAATATGCTTTTCGGATACAGGAAGAAACCAAAGCTTTCAATGAAAACTAATGTACATACAGAGAGGGTATCAGACTCCACACAGCCCAGCTGTCAACCAAGCTAGAAAGGTTCAGGCTATCAGGCACCATTTCTAAACCACTTGGCCATCATCTTGCCTTTTCATTACTAACTCTGAACTGTGATCAAGCTAACCACCAAGAATCCTGCCAAAGAAGAGTCAGAGCACAGCTTTGGGCGAACAAACACCTTTCATGTCAAGAACAATCTGTCTCCCCAATCTCTCCCTCAGCACTAGCTTAGTGGTCTGCTTGGGACCTTTTGGCCTTAGGGCAGAATGCCTTGGTGGAAGACTACAATCCTACTCCATCTATGTGCTCTTTATGGAGTGAGCTCGCAATGGCTGCTCTTGGTTCATAGGTGAATCAATGTGCATCTGCAGCCCCCCCCCAAAAAAAACACTTAAATATATTCAAGTAACATGATTATTTTATAATTTTAGTGTCATAAATATGAATGGATCCAGGTCAACTGTTCAAATGCTATTTGCAGGATCACAAAATAACTTAATCTGATATATCTTTGAAACAACAAAATGAAAACACAATATACACATTCACTGAGACCGCACAAACCATAATCAAAAATACAAAATCAATATTTATTGTTGGGATAGAGCCTCCTGTACTATCATCTCCCTAATTTATATAATTCCCACTAACGATCTTGCTCTTTGTGACGTTTACCCACTGCAATAATAAGTATGCGAGCATTCATCTCAACTGTCCAGAATTTTGCAGAGCATCCAGATTTCCACCTCATAGTTTTGGTATATTCTGCTTAAATGTTGTGGTTTTCTAGGAAATCAGTGAGAGTCAGTATATAATGACAGACATTTGAGTTTCAGACTTCTCATCACTCAAAAAATGCATGATAATGCAAAACCTGTTATTCTAGCAATTTTCTAAATTTATAAAGGCAATATTTAAAAATTGTATTCTGATATTTTCAGTCTCTGTCCCCCTTCTCCCATTATTTTTGGCTTTGTCCAGAACTCTTTCATTGAGATGTTGAGAGATGTGTGTCCCAGACATACTTATATCTGTTACATTAAACTGGAAGATATTATCCAGTACTAAAACATTAAGTACACAAACTAAATGAACTATCTTCCTCTTAGCAGACATGAAAAAAACAAAAAAACAAATAAAAATACAGTTAAAAGTGTTATCAAAAAATTCAAGTCTGGAAGTATACACTGCAAAAGATTAGAATCATCATAGTAGCACTTCAGTTTTCACGATTATTTATTAAAATTCTAAAACGTTTATTTGTCAGACACATTTCATCACTCACAAGCTTCCCTCTTTTTCAAAACTGTTCATGATTATAAAATGGCAAAACAGAACTTAAATTAAGTTTTCTTCATACCCCCATTGTTCAAATCCTAGTTCAACCAAAAGCCAAAAAAAAAGTTTTGACAACTCAAAATATACTGTTACGGCTATAATTAAGTTATAGTCAATTGGCTGACTTAATAAACATGTCAGACTCTGATGGGGACTAAATCAGAAATATGCAATGAAACAAAAAGAAAGTGGTATGGCATCTAAGTCCAAGGAAGTCATTGTTCTACTGTACTCGGCATTCATCAGACCTATCACTGAGTACAGCGCACCCTTTTGTATGTACCTAGCCAGGCATATCCAACAACTGGAATGTCCACAGAGGTTCCTCACTAAAAGAATACAGGGAATAAGTAATATGTCCTATGCAGACTGCCTCAAGGCCCTATCCCTGCATTCTGTCTTCTACAGGCTTTTGAGGGGAGATCTATGCCTGGCATACAGAGCATTGTCAGATGCCATTCTGATGGACCTTCTGCATATCCACAAAACAAACAGTACCAGAATTACCCATTCTAAAGACTTAAACCTTGACTGTGATATAAATACAACCTGCTGCAGAGATAGGTATGTATCTCAGAGATTACTATGGAACAGGCTCCCCATCCATTTGAAGCAGAGTTCCTCCCTAACCCAATTCAAGTGCAACTTGGACAATTGGGTGGGAAACTGCAAATTGATCCCTGGTTTGGCATCTATGTTCATTTCACAGGTCGATGCTTACACTTATCAAGGGTATCTGAACTTTTCAGAAATTTGAGATGCATGGCCATGCTTAAAAAGGCCCTTGTGGTTGTTAGCCTGGTAAACACCTATGAACCTGTGGTGCATCAGACCCAATGCGGGGCATTGGCATGCTTTTAACATGACAAACAAAGCATGGTCTTCCATTCTCTTCTAGAAGATATTGTCGCCACTGGCCTAAGGTTCAGCATTTTCTGACTGCCATGCAGATGTATGGTAACGTTTTCAATCCAAGGTGATAAAAAGCATGTGCAAGGCATGTCTTAGTAAGTAGGGATTTCACATGTTTAAAAAGCTTTGGTCAGGAAAAGAATCTTATTTTCACCAATGAAAAGTGCATTCTGTATGAGAACTGTGATGATAAAAAAGGCCACTTTTTTTTTTTAGTGGCAAAAGAATAAAGTAAACATCGAATAAACAACAGAAAGTTATTCAAAGCCTTCAGAGAATTGGCTTTGGTAAAAAAGCATTCATCAAAATGACAGCACAACACTGACACAAATACACACACACAAGCGTGTGCACAGACACTTTCTTCTGCAAGGAGAGAAAAAAGCTGAATAAGCAATATTTTTTAGAAGCTTTGAGTAGTAGTGTTTTGTTCAATTCTCATTGTTAAGGATCAGAACAGAGCTCCACAGATACTTTCAAGCAGCCCCTACCCCCACACTCGGGTCAAACAAAGACCTCTCTTTCTAACCATTTAATCTGCTAATTTATTTTTTCAAGCATCATATAAATCGAAGCACAGCTGTTCTCGATGACTTGCTGCGTTCCCCAGTTTGCCAGCTGGAGATACGTCCTGCTGAAACAGCAAGATTTTGACATTGTTCAGGCCTGTGCATATTGAGAAATCATCCAAGTTCAAAGGTGATCGAATGCTCTTTAAATAAACTGCAGGAATTTCAATACCTACATACTGCTCTTCAGAAAACGTCATTTTTGGGTTTTTTTGTGTGAAACCTGTGCATGAATATTACTTCAAACTCTGCCAAAAGGACTTGGTATATCTTCTTTTCATCTGTTATTAATTTCAAGACATAAACGTGCGACTTCTGGGACTGGAGATACAGTTCAGATTTAGCACTACACAATATTTGTAAGGCTTTTGGAATATTAATACGGTGTCAGCACTCTGCTGAGATATAAAAAAAGGGGATTTTGCATCTTTCCTTGCACAACGCATTTTATGGTTTGGTCATATAACAATTTTTCGGCAAACACACAACTTCTTTTTTACAGCTGTGCAAATGTTACTGATGCTGACTAAAATGTACTTATTTACACTTTTTGCAAAATAGATGCAAGCCTTACAGGTAATTAGCTGATTGGAAGTACAGTTTTGTAGTGCACTTAATGCAGGAACTGAATTTATATTAGCAAGTAGCAGACACGTTATTATCATTGGCCTCCTTCTATGCTCTTTAAAACAGGGTTGTCGCTTTTTCCACTTGCAGTACAATATGGGTACGTCTGCTGAAATGTACAGCCTTTGTGTTACACATACGATCACAACAGCAGATTAGTTTTGTGTTGTCTGTGTTCTATTACTTAGCATCCCTGACCTTATCATACAGAACCTCCTTCAAATCCTACACAAAAACACCAGACGGCCACAATACACAGACACACACACACACACACACACACACACACACACACACACACACACACACACACACACACACACACACACACATACACACACACATGCACACACACGCACACAGATGCACACACACACACACACACACACACACTCACACATACACACATGCACACACACGCACACACGCACAGACACAGGCACACACGCATACACGCACACACACACATGCACGCACACACACAGACACACACACACACAGACACACATACACACATGCACACACACGCACACAGATGCACACACACACGCACACACATGCACACACACACACACACACACACGCACACAGGCACACAGACACACAGACGCGCACACACACACACACACACACACACACACACACACACACACACACAGACAAACACCCACGCACACCCATGCACACCCCACACACACACACACACACACACACACACACACACACACACACACACACACACACACACACACATACACACGTGCGCGCACATGCGCACACACACACACACACACACACACACACACACACACACACACACGCACACACATGCATGGACACACACACACACACACACACACACACACACACATACACACACACACACACACACACACACACACACACACACACACACAGAGCACAGACACACACACACACACACACACCACACGTGTAAACACATACATGTGCACACGCGCAGACACACACAAAACAACTAAATTTAGGTTAATGCTTTCACCACTGATTGACTACCAAATATATAAATGAGTTAATTTTCATTTTGTACTTTGCCAGATGCCCTGATAAAATCAATATCAAAAGTCAATATTTTAAATAAAACAAGGATTCAGAATTGCTTTGGTCTTCTCTGAAACAATCTAAAATCTGACCAGTGAAGCAGGCATTACCATTTGTGAAACATGACAACATATCAGAAGTCAGGAACTTGATACTATGAGATCTTGAACAATGAAAAATAAAAGGTTATCCTTTTCAAGTAACAGTGGTCTCAACTTGCTATTACACAGTAGAATTATTTTTTTCAGAAAGACAAAACCCTATGCACCCCCAATGTTAGGGTTGCCACCTTTTCAAATGCCCAAAGTGGGACATTTTTGGTGCAAACGTCAGATTTTGAAGGACGAAACATACCAGTACAAAGGACAGAATTTCACTTTTATGCCTAAATAAAAGCTTATTCTTAGGTTCATAGGTAGGTACTAGGCTATCGGCCCAAGGGCCTATGCAAGCCTAGCCAACAAGGTTCCCTGGCTTACACCCACCCAAGAAAGTTATTTTCCTATGCCACTGATGAGCAGAGACACAGAAGTGATCCCCGGGGTGTATTTCCTATTTCCCATGCACTCATCAAGATTTTTCTTGAAGAGTGCTAATGAAGAACTTTGCTTGACATAGATGGGTAGCCTGTTCCAGAGTATGGGAAGTCTCTGGGATAGGAATCTATCCCTCCAGCATGTCCTGTTTATTGTGGTGACAAGGTTTAGGTCCCTAGAGCGTGTAGCTCGGAGGGACTGGGATTTCTTTAGGTGTAGCATGTCCAACAGCTCTGGGTTTGACATTGCATTTTAGTTACTTATTATGTTTATTATAATATTTAGGTGTTTCAGATACAGAATAACTGTTTTATGCAACTATTACATAAAATACAGGAAATAATTTTGTCCTAAAATCTCAGGACATTTGCCATTTTTACATTTTTTTTGCAGGACACAACTGCCCAAAGAGGGACTGTCCCTCGGAAAGTGGGACAGGTGGTAACCCTACCCAGTGTGTGTGTGTGTGTGTGTGTGTGGTGGGTGCACATTCCACACACTTCTTACTAATATATACTAATTTTTAGATCAGTGTAGAGCAAAAAAGAAGGTATTTCTTGTGACACAGCCATTTCAGAATTAGTCCATATTTCCTTGTTATCACATGTAAATTTTCCTAGTTCTAAGCATTGCACTTATGGTCCTCAAACATACAATGGAAATCCATGACAACATGGCTGATAACAGTGGATATTGATACTGGTAATTGCACAGACAGTGTCAGTGATTATGTTTTCATACATACAAGTCAGTGGGACATACTCTTCATAATCAAATGTCTTGTGCTATGGGAATCAGAGTCGCTGGCCTTTAATCAGATGTTGCAATGCTGTTGTTGCCAGCTGTAAATTATAAACAGTGGAGCTGCCTGTATTTTCTGTAATAAACTATGGAAAGAATGACTGACCCATGTTGTGCAGCTTTTTTGTGTGTTTGTGTATTTATATTCAGATTATACACACACACACACATATACACATATATATATATATATATATATATATATATATATATATATATATAAGGTAAGGAGTGCAGAGGTGCTGGGGAGGGGCTTGCCCCCCCATAAAACAGCATTTAATGAGAAGCGTGATCTTTGAGATCCATCTTTTTTGGCATGTCAGTACTTTGCACTTCGAGTGATGATATTTTATGAGGGAGCCATGTATGATGAATCGTCATTAACTCATGTAATCAAAATGCACACAATCGAGAAAAATTGGTCAATCAAAAAAAAATCGAAAATTAAAAACAAAAACAGTATTTTTTTGTAGGGGATCAAGTCTCCTAGCACCTGCAAACCTCCTGCTGATTATATACACCAACTCTGACATCACTCTACAGTGGAGTTAGGCGATCCTCAACCCTCACTGTTTGCGATCTCACACAGAAACAGTGCCAGCAATGTTTGATCAGCTTATTCCTGATCAGCTGTGTCAGCTTTTTATCTGGCGATGATCATTCAATCATCTAAACAACACCCATTTATACATATATCTCTCTCACTATATACACACACACATATATATATATATATATATATATATATGTGTGTGTGTGTGTGTGTGTGTGTGTGTGTGTGTGTGTGTGTGTGTGTGTGTGTGTGTGTGTGTGTGTGTGTGTGTGTGTGTGTGTGTGTGTGTGTGTGTGTGTGTGTGTGTGTATGTATAAACCTATATATAGTTTTGCAGTGACTATGGCAGTTTTTTTCCACTGTAGAATTCACAGGAACATTGTAGAACTAGTTAAAGTTTCTACCTCAGATCTTAAGCTCCGGGTTTCGGTTATGACCTTCTGATTATTTTCTTTTTCTGTGTGTGAAGTTTATATCTTCTCCTCAGATCAGTGTAATTTTCCAGGAGCTTAAATTTCTACCTACACTTATGGCCCAGTTGATGACTTAAATGAATGCAGACTGGTCCAGCTCGCTTACCTCCTTATGTAATTAAATACTTTAATTAAAGCACCAGTAAATACTATGTGTGCATTGTGTTATGCACCCTTAACTAGAAGGCTACTTGTAATGCAGTGGACAGTGGTGTAATAACGCAGACCCTTTGCTGGCATGCACAGTGCTTTTCTTAGCCTTTTGTTACACTGGTTCTATGTATATCAATGCTGGCCTTTCTTTCTTTCATTTGTTTTGTGATTTCTTTTGTTTGTTTTGTGGCTTCTTTCATTTGTTTTGTGATTTCTTTCATTGTTTTGTGGTTTTACCCTTTCCCCTACTGACATTCTGACAGCCATCCCAGTGTCCTGTGCACTACACTGGCTCTACCAGCACTGCAATTTACCCCAGGCCAGCAGGGAGTCTAAGGCCTTCTTAGGGGGTCTGCTGTCCATCTTCTAATCGGGGGTGGTATATATATATATATATATATATATATATATATATATATATATATATATATATGACCTACGCATTTTCCCTGCCCCATTTCCTTGCTTTCACTGACTCCTGTCTGAAGGCACCTCCCCTCTTTGGAACATGCCTTCCCTTAGCGAGCATCATCCACAACCCCCCCCCCCCCAGGATGTGCACATCCATCCCTCACAAATGTCCCCCCCAGGATGTGCACAGACATCCCTCAGAAATGTCCCCTCCCCCAGGATGTGCACACACATCCCTCCCTGCTACTCCATCACTCATCCAATCCACTAATCAAACCTGGGCTGCTTGAGCAGTACTCATGGCTTTATCCTTCTGCACCAGCGCAGCAGCTGATGGCCCTTC
>NC_056735.1:91521200-91746200 GCF_019279795.1 Protopterus annectens | reverse complement strand
CCCCCTCACCTAACCCCCTGTCTTTCTACTATTCACTTATGTCCTATATTTAACTGTTATTCTATCTTTCACTGCAACTGTTTGGCATATCATACTTAATAAACTCTAGTTAAATTCTCAGAATAGGTTGTACAGCTTGTTTGAATGATGTAGAAATGTATATATTCTCTGGGGTTGTTAATCGTATACTACATATTACGTCAGCTCACCTTTTTGACATATCTGTGTCTCTTTTTATATATATATATGTATATATATATATGTATATATATATATATATATATATATATATATATATATATATATATATATATATATATACATACATACATACTTACATTATACTAGTTTTATACTTGTATTAATGACTCTAGTATAAATGAAGTACAGCACAATATAACTGAGTTTTTTTTCTGGTTAACAACTATATGGTTAGGACATGTCTTTAGTTAAGGTATCCTAATGACCTAAGGGACAAAGAAAATCCACCAGTTCTGCATAGAAAATCAACAGATCAGCACACACTTTGCAGTTATTCAACACGAGTACCTATGTTTGTCAGCTGTGAACAGACGAAGAAGACATCTGTTATGGCCTTTAATTCTGGATTAGCTAAAAACAAACATTTTGGATACTGGCCCTCTATCTGGGGATCTGCCTTAGGCCTCACCATACCATCGAGAACAATGTGCTGGAGTTTTAAGGTACATTCTGAGGGTAATTAAAAAGTTGGTAGTGCTCACAGAGAAGAAATAAAGAGAAGAAAGAAACATAAACTGACAAATCTTGTTCGAGGAGACTTACAATCTTCTTACCTTATCATCTTAGTGCAGAATTAGACATTATCACACACTTTCCCATGGTCATCTCTCTGCACGCTGTTAGACAACACTTTATAACAGGTTTAAGCTCTGCAGGAAGTTTTGTTTGGACCTCCTGAGTATGTAGGAAAAAGAACGAGAGGGACAGAGACAAAGGCAAGGAATGTTGTCTTGTTCCCGTTTAGTTATCAGAGCACACTGATTCCATTATTGTACCTGAGGATGAAGGAATTGGCCAAGTTTGGGGAATTTTAGTTTGACAGCTGTAGAAACTGCATGCCTTTTGTTTTAGTGAAATTACTTTTTTCCTAGTTACCAGGGAAAGATGACCTTGTGTCAGACAGTGAATAGTGCTTTGATCTATTAGGCTGCCACATTTTCATACAGTACGGTACCCATTAAGAGTGAATGCTACAGTTCTGGATGGACTTAATAATGAAAGCATTCTGTATTTTGTTGCATTGCATCCTATTCTACACACCCATTCATTCTCTTTTGGGTTTTTTTTCCTCTTTTTTCTACCATTGTTTACTATTAGACAGTTTTATTGTTAGAACTATCTCTTCTTGAAACTGTTTCTAATATGTTGCAAATTAGCCTGTTATATTATTAAGAATATCATTTAATGTAATTATTTGTAATTTTTTGTTAATTTCTCTGTTTGGAGCTTTTCCCCCTGGCCTCTGCTGAAAATGGCCCGGTCAGACATACCAGGTTAACAAATGTAAAATAAATAAATAAATAAAGTAATGGTTGGCCAAGTATTGGTCCATGTGTAACAGCCCTATATACCTCTGCAAGATGAAAAGAGGGCTTTGGCAAAAAAAAAAAAGGCTGAATAATTTGTTGTTAATGTTGTGAACAGAGTATTTAATTGATTTACTCTAAAAGCCATAATCATTCAGATCCTTAAACAAATAAGGCTGGGAGAAAGTGTGCTTTCAGTTTTAGGTCAACAAAGATGACACCTTTAAGTTCCTAATGCTTTATACTGCAGTAAATGGAATCTGCAAGAGAAATAAAGGTAGTCACTGTACTATGTCCATTTCCAAGCCCACGTGAAATATTATTCAGATCCAAAAAAAAAAACAGGTATTCCTCAAGTTTTGATTATATTTATTTATTAAGCAGGTAAACTCACCAGGTACAACCACCTCATTTTAGGGTGTCTCAGGCAATTATCTGTTTAACTGGGTCACTCAGTAGTCAAATGGATGAAGTGGGAATCAAACTCAGAACTACAGGCTGAAGCTCATTAGCAGCTCGTATTCATGTTCTTCTGCACTAAACTGCCCAGCAATACTCCCTGACATTGCCTGGAGACAATATCTTCTATGCCTTTTCTGTCCATTTGGCCCCACTTGGTAGTTTAAATCATGACTGAAAGTGGTCATTTGCAACTGTGTATATCAGTTTAACAAAAGCCAGTCAATGAAATAAGAACAAGTACCCTCACACTACAGGTCGTGCAGTTAAATACCCCCAAAATCATAGACGTAGCTGCAGTGAGAAGAGTGCCATTGTCAGGCTTCTGTGTCACATGACAGTCATGATTCTGATGAGTTTCTAAAGCATTACATTACAGTGAGTATTTTACAAAAAAAAGTAAACATTCAGTTAATGCACATGCACTGCAATACGTTAAGACATACAAACATACATTTCCAAAACCATATTTTCCACACTTATTGGTCTGTCAGCTTGTGAGGTACTCACATGCCCTTTGCAAATTTCTTTTCAGCTGTAAATGTATCCGTCATACTAAAGCTGTTACTATGTATCTGCAGGCTATTGCCTTTCACATTCTGCTACCATGTTCATTCAGTTTATGGAGAAGTCATGTGTGAAGGCTGTATAGTGTGAAGTAGGGGATAAAGGCAAAGCAAAAGAAAGCTCTGGGCAACTTAAGGCACCCCATAATTTCATTATAATACAAAAGGATATGCATAATGTATCCAGATACAAATAGACAACAAAAGAATGTCTGGGAGGGGTTAACTGTGGTTCTCTCAGGGGACCAAAGGGAAGTGGGACAGCAGAAAATTTGTCAGTAAGTTCATCCATCTGTCAGTGAAATATACAACCTTCTGGTAATTATATGCTGTCAGTCCAGGCTATGTGAGCATATCTGTGCATGTGTATACTTCATTCATGTGTGTCTTCCAATCACTACATAAACAAGTTGCATGCTCTGTATTTAGTGGCAGTACATAAGTGGCATTCTCTGTATTTAGTGGTGGTACATAAACAAGTGGCATGCTCTGTATTTAGTGGTAGTACATAAGAGACATTCTCTGTATTTAGTGGTGGTACATAAACAAGTGGCATTCTCTGTATTTAGTGGTAGTATATAAGTGGCATTCTCTGTATTTAGTGGTGGCACATATGTGTCATTCTCTGTATTTAGTGGTGGTACATAAGTAAGTGGCATGCTTTGTATTTAGTGGTGGTACATAAACAAGAGTCAGTCTCTGTATTCAGTGGCAGTACATAAGTGGCATTCTCTGTATTTAGTGGCAGTACATGAGTGGCATTCTCTGTATTTAGTAGTGGTACATAAACAAGTGGCATGCTTTGTATTTAGTGATGGTATAAAGTGGCATTCTCTGTATTTAGTGGTGGTACATAGGTCAGTGGCATGCTTTGTATTTAGTGGTGGTATTCACTTTATTTAGTGGTAGTACATAAGTGGCATTCTCTGTATTTAGTGGTGGTACATAAACAAGTGGCATTCTCTGTATTTAGTGGTAGTATATAAGCGCCATTCTCTGTATTTAGTGGTGGCACATATGTGTCATTCTCTGTATTTAGTGGTGGTACATAAGTAAGCGGCATGCTTTGTATTTAGTGGTGGTACATAAACAAGAGTCATTCTCTGTATTCAGTGGGAGTACATAAGTGGCATCCTCTGTATTTAGTGGCAGTACATGAGTGGCATTCTCTGTATTTAGTAATGGTATATAAACAAGTCATTCTCTGTATTCAGTGGCAGTACATAAGTGGCATTCTCTGCATTTAGTGCCAGTATCAACTGCTAATCATTAGTGGACCAGAGTTCTACTGTGGCGACCCCTAACCGGGAAAAGCCGAAAGACACAAACAAACATGAGTGGCATTCTCTGTATTTAGTAGTGGTACATAAACAAGTGGCATTCTCTGTATTTAGTGGTAGTACATAAGTGGCATTCTCTGTATTTAGTGGTGGCACATAAACAAGTGGCATTCTCTGTATTTAGTGGTAGTACATAAGTGGCATTCTCTGTATTTAGTAGTGGCACATTTGTCATTCTCTGTATTTAGTGGTGGTACATAAACAAGTGGCATGCTTTCTATTTAGTGGTGGTACATAAATGGCATTCTCTGTATTTAGTGGTAGTACATGTGTCATTCTTGGAATTTAGCGGTGGTACATAAAAAAGTGGCATTATCTGTATTAAGTGGTAGTACACAAGTGGCATTCTCTGTATTTAGTGGTGATACATAAACAAGTGGCATTCTCTGTATTTAGTGGTAGTCTATGCCTTGTAACAGCACAGGAGTTTCTGAGACTCAACTCTTTTAACCCGTCAAGTGATACGGTATTAGTCAGTTTCTCTTATACTTACTTTTATACTATTATATGATCCTTAATTGTCACATTCATGATTTTTTTGCAATATTCTTCTTCTTTCGGCTTTTTCCCAGTTAGGGGTCGCCATAGCGGATCATCTATCTGCTCATGATTGGCAGTGGAGTTTTACTGTGTTGAGTTGCCAGCCCGGCACCCAACCTTCCACAGAAGGCATACACACATACACACACACACACACACACACACACACACACACACACTCACACCTAGAGCCAATTTAGAGTGTCCAATCCACCTACTGCATGTCTTTGGGATGTGGGAGAAATCCGGAGCACCTGGAGGAAACCCACGCAACCACAGGGAGGACATGCAGACTCTGCACAGAAGGCACCCAAGCCGAGAATCGAACCGGAGAACCACTTGCTGTGAGGCGACAACGCTAACCACTGTACCACCGTGGCCGCCCTATATGATTTTTTTGCAATGAATGTCATTAATATGTCATAAACATTCCACTATGTCAGTACTGCATTCGTCAAATGTTAGTATGCCTCTTAAGTGATACCAAAAAGCTGAGGATAAAAACTTTAAACAATTCATTTATATCTGTATTTTTCTCTCTCTCTCACTATATATATATATATATATATATATATTTATATATATATATATATATATATATATATATATATATATATTATATATACATGTATATATGGTTTCACTTCATATTGCCGAAATGCTGAAATATCGAATTTCAGCATTTTGACAGTATAAAGTCGAAACCATTAAAACACCAACACCTCACAACCATGAAATCACAACATCGAACACAGAGCATACAGCACACAACACACAAACCATAACACCCACACCACAAAACACTGAAAAACAACACAACACCACACAGACACACATCTACACTAAACATAGGCCCCCACACACCCCCTACTTGTATATACTAACTCCAAGCTCTCACAAATAGAAAAAAAAATCACACATAGCCAACACACACACTCATACACCCACCTCCCTACCCTGACCCACTCATACAAGTTACAAAAACACTCATGCACCATCCCAGCCGAACACTTCTGTACGATAATGAAAATGCTTAAGCACGAATTCGACATAGTCCTATTTGCGATTATGCAATTTTCGTTATTTAGAGGCTTCGGCTTCATGGACATGAATTGCTGAAATTCGATATTTCAACAATTCGCATTTATGAAGTGAAACCATGTATGTATAGATGTGTGTATACACACACACACACACATATATATATATATATATATATATATATATATATATATATATATATAGTTGCATATTTGCAGTTAACTTTGTCGTGTGCTTTAGCTAACAAACTTAACTGCTGTATTGTTTGAAAGCAATTCTTTTTGTCTGCCAGAAATGTAAATGCTCAGAACATCAACTGTCCAGCTGCTGAAATAAATGTGTTTGCGTTAAGGTGAGTGTTTTTCTTCTTCTTTTTCCTAATGTTGAAGTTTTCAGCTCTACCAAAAGTTTATTCTAATGCTGAAGTTTTCAGCTCTACCAAAAGTTTATTCTAATGTTGAAGTTTTCAGCTCTACCAAAAGTTTATTCTAATGCTGAAGTTTTCAGCTCTACCAAAAGTTTATTCTAATGTTGAAGCTTTCAGCTCTACCAAAAGTTTATTCTAATGTTGAAGTTTTCAGCTCTACCAAAAGTTTATTCTAATGTTGAAGTTTTCAGCTCTACCAAAAGTTTATTCTAATGTTGAAGTTTTCAGCTCTACCAAAAGTTTATTCTAATGTTGAAGTTTTCAGCTCTACCAAAAGTTTATGCTAATGCTGAAGTTTTCAGCTCTACCAAAAGTTTATTCTAATGTTGAAGTTTTCAGCTCTACCAAAAGTTTATTCTAATGTTGAAGTTTTCAGCTCTACCAAAAGTTTATTCTAATGCTGAAGTTTTCAGCTCTACCAAAAGTTTATTCTAATGCTGAAGTTTTCAGCTCTACCAAAAGTTTATTCTAATGTTGAAGTTTTCAGCTCTACCAAAAGTTTATTCTAATGTTGAAGTTCTCAGCTCTACCAAAAGTTTATTCTAATGTTGAAGTTTTCAGCTCTACCGAAAGTTTATTCTAATGCAGAAGTTTTCAGCTCTACCGAAAGTTTATTCTAATGTTGAAGTTTTCAGCTCTACCAAAAGTTTATTCTAATGCTGAAGTTTTCAGCTCTACCAAAAGTTTATTCTAATGCTGAAGTTTTCAGCTCTACCAAAAGTTTATTCTAATGCTGAAGTTTTCAGCTCTACCAAAAGTTTATTCTAACGCTGAAGTTTTCAGCTCTACCAAAAGTTTATTCTAACGTTGAAGTTTTCAGCTCTACCAAAAGTTTATTCTAATGTTGAAGTTTTCAGCTCTACCAAATGTTTATTCTAATGCTGAACTTTTCAGCTCTACCAAAAGTTTATTCTAATGCTGAAGTTTTCAGCTCTACCAAAAGTTTATTCTAATGTTGAAGTTTTCAGCTCTACCAAAAGTTTATTCTAATGTTGAAGTTTTCAGCTCTACCAAAATTTTATTCTAATGCTGAAGTTTTCAGCTCTACCAAAAGTTTATTCTAATGTTGAAGTTTTCAGCTCTACCAAAAGTTTATTCTAATGTTGAAGTTTTCAGCTCTACCGAAAGTTTATTCTAATGCTGAAGTTTTCAGCTCTACCGAAAGTTTATTCTAATGTTGAAGTTTTCAGCTCTACCAAAAGTTTATTCTAATGCTGAAGTTTTCAGCTCTACCAAAAGTTTTTTCTAATGTTGAAGTTTTCAGCTCTACCAAAAGTTTATTCTAATGCTGAAGTTTTCAGCTCTACCAAAAGTTTATTCTAATGCTGAAGTTTTCAGCTCTACCAAAAGTTTATTCTAATGCTGAAGTTTTCAGCTCTACCAAAAGTTTATTCTAATGCTGAAGTTTTCAGCTCTACCAAAAGTTTATTCTAATGCTGAAGTTTTCAGCTCTACCAAAAGTTTATTCTAATGTTGAAGTTTTCAGCTCTACCAAAAGTTTATTCTAATGCTGAAGTTTTCAGCTCTACCAAAAGTTTATTCTAATGCTGAAGTTTTCAGATCTACCAAAAGCTTTGGCATTAGGCGGTAGGAATATGTGTCCACATGTTTGCCGATTAGAGTAAGGGCTAGAAAAATGATACTATTAGTGTTGTGTGTGTGTGTCTGTGTGTGTGTGTGTGTGTGTGTGTGTGTATCGCATAGTGCTATTGTCAAGTCTCTTCATTCTTCAGCACATGTGCTAACCCTAACCCTACCACAGCCCCTAAAACCAACCATACATATTACTTTATCAAAAGCCCTTTCTCTAACAGTATAACTACTGTTACTAATCAAAGTATGTTTCAAGGTACTGTTAGTTTTTAGGGACTGTTTTTTTTTTTAGTTTAGAGATCACAAAAGCCTTTGTTTTCTTTTTTCAATGTTAGTTATGTACAGCTTCCTGTACCTGATGTGCACTGATATTTTTTTTGCATGTCAATTTTAGGGTGATATAATCTCATATAGACGTGTGTATAATATATATATATATATATATATATATATATATATATATATATGTGTGTGTGTGTGTGTGTGTGTGTGTGTGTTTGTGTGTGTGTGTGTGTGTGTGTGTGTGTGTGTGTGTGTGTGTGTGTGTGTGTGTATACCTACATATATATATATATATATATATATATATATATATATATATATATTTATATATATAGAGAGAGGGGGAGCTGTTTAATCAAGTTAACCAAGTCTCTTAACTAGTTTAAAAAAAAACTTTGAGATTATGTTTTTAATCACAACAATAAAAATAATAAAAATGTAACTTGATAATCTAAGTTAGACCTGCTTTATTGTATTTCAAGTTCTTGAAATAAAGAGCTAAATAACTGAAGCTTTTCTGTCGTGCTTTGTTCCAAGTTCTTTCACTTTACTTTGCATATTGCATAGCGCAAGCACCTTCCGTTTTCTTTATTCGGTAATTTTATTGTTGTAAAGCACTTATAGGTATTGCAAGTTATGTTAGTTACCATAAGATTAAAAGTGTTATTTTCCTGATCTGTCATAAATGAGAATGTATTGTTATGTCTATGATATGTATTATTCTCTCCTGTATACTGAAAAACGCTATAATATGTTTTTTCTTAACTGTCTGTAATGTCTCTGGTATTTTATATATAATAAATTACTATTATGTCTCTGATGCTTGACATATTTTATAAATATGAAAATGTTCCTATATCTGTGATGTTTACGTGGAGTTTTTCTTGCTTGCTTAAAGGGGGTATTATATGGTCCTCCAGACCATCCTGGTCACCAAATACAAAGTAAAAAAAAAATAAATAAATCAAATAAATACATAAATATTCGTTTTTTTAATTTCTAGATTAATACTGGTTAAAACTTTTAATAATTCAACAGCCTATATGTATATATCTATATATCTATATCTATATATCTATATATACATATATATATATATATATATATATATATATATATATATATATATATATATATATATATATATATATACACACACATGTATATACATATATATTACACACACATATATATATATATATATATATATATATATATATATATATATATATATATATATACATGTGTGTGCATATTTTTGTGTGTGTGTGTGTGGGGGGGGTGTTGGTAAAGCACATCTATTAATTTGGATAAACTCCATCAAAAATGACTTGCTGTGCTCTTAGGCATTGTAGATTTACAATAAATGAAAGAATACATTCTTAAAAAATGTCAAATTCACAGACAATAAAAGGAAACACATGTAAAGGTACTAGCAAATGAGACATTATGAATGTTGGCAAAAAACATGTCCTGTAAAGTAACACAGATGTGGGCAGCACATAGTTATGAAGTAAGGAAATGCACACAACTTGAACAGCAAAGAAGCCGAACAAATGTTTGACTTTCATATTTACAGCTCAGCTCAGATGCATTGACAGATCCTACTGATTCACAGAACGGTTACTTTGTAACAGAAGAGATTTATCTCTATTGCAATTTAACCATTTCCAGATAGGAAAATATGTGGTAAACTATCAGAAATTATAATCTTGTATCTAAATGCAAGCAAAGAACTTAAAGGGTGTGAAGAAAACCCTGACACTTATTGTCTCAGAGCTACTGGACAAAGGTGAAGTGCACAGGGACTGAAGGAAAGCGTGTGATTATTCATTTTAAAACCAGAAGTGGACCTGAGCCTTACCTTGATTGTGGAAACGATGCAGATGGTACACGAGTATTGGTTTACAAAATACATGCAGATATCAGCTGTTAAACAAATCAATACCAGTTCACCAAGGGTAGAACAGGACAGTGTAAATTATTGATTGTCTTTGAGAGAATACCAGAGGGATTAAGGAAAGGTCATGTGTACACTGTGATAGATTTCAGTTGCACTTTGCTGCTGGCTTTCCAAAAGATACTGGATCTAGACTTGCAGAAATATGGAAGATGGCTTGTTAACTAATATGCTTCTGTGGGGGAGGTGCAGCATAATATATGAATGAACAGCTATAGTCACAGGGGGTAACTATTGATATCTACAATGCATGAGCAATACAAGATGCAAACTATTAGTGCGGTTCCCAGGCCACAGCACTGATTTTCCTGTTGTACGATCGTTGCATGATAATGGGTGAAAACCAGGACTGAACACAATATGCAATGCCTGTGCCACTAATACATGAATAAAACACATATAGCAATATCAGAATGAAATATAAATATTTACAAAAGGAAAAATCTGTGGTATCCCTCAAAGTCTCAGAAAACCAGGTATGCAACCTATACTGGGTCAAAAACAAACCAAGCAGAAACTTCCCAGTGTAGAGGGTGTGAAGTTCACTCCTTAAAATTTGTTAAAAATGGAATATTCTTTATTCCATTCTTTATTCAGTAAAGGATGTTCCACTTTTAACTCAACTGCGGACTACCTACTATTTTATTTTATTATTTTGTAGTATGTATTTTAAAGTTCAATTTTTATTAGTGAACTAGGTACATAACGTATTTCAAGGAGTGAACTTCACACCCTCCATACTGCAAAGTTTCTGTTTGGTTTGAATATAAATATTTACTTATTGAAATCCTGTTTTTAAGAAATGCATAGTCAGGTGAGACCATTCACATTTCTTAATCTTGCAAAATAGTATGTGCAGATCAGTCGCTCAGCCTAAAGTAAAACAGTAGTTACTGAACAGTGCAAAATTACAGGACACTTCATTTGGTACAAACACAAATTTGGACAGAAACGTTAAAGTAAGAAGGAAGCAATGCAAATTGAAAGTCAGGGGGGCAAAGTGTGATTTTAATTTGAATAAAAGGTGGAAAAAATGATGCCAAAAGATTTTCAGAGGCTGGTGTCCTGTTTGTATGAATCATGGGATTACTGCTGCAATGACAACTGGAAGTATTTAGTAAAGTATTTAGTAAAGTATTTAGTAAAGTATTTAGTAAAAAGTAGAACTACTGTAATCTTGAGTGGAAGAAGATGTTGGGAGGTGGGGGTTTAGGGTCTCCAAACACGGTCCCTGCTTTGTTTTGCCATACTTTACATACTTCTTCAAGACCCCCAACATGAGTAACCAGCTTGGGGGAGGAGGGGGACAGAAATTCTGAATCACAAAGTTTGAAAGGTGGGCTTTAAGGCATTTGTTTATGGACCACTTGGTTGATTTCGGCTTCTTTGTGAATTAAACACCATCTGAATATTGGTTTTCTGTGGAGGCATACGACACCCCTTGCAGGGGGGGTGCATTTTCTCCACATCTACTTTACTTCAACAATCAACTGTGAGGTTGCAACTCCTTGAGGAAAGGGTGGAGGTCCCTTTCCATGAAGAAAGCAAGTTTTGACCATCTGTACATTTGTAGACCATTAGTTGTTATAAAACTGAAAACCAACAGTAAAATAAGCACTACAAATACCTTAATATTAAGCAGATCTACCATTCTTACATTCATGTAGTGAGCCTTAACTTTCAACAAATCTAATAGTAAAAACCGATGAACTGGGGGTCTCAAGAGATACACTGGAACTGAACTTTAATGAGCCAAGGAGTGACATAATCAAAGTGTCAGTGTAATTGCATCATACATGCTACACAACAGGCAGACTCTTCATGTTTCGGGCACTCAGTTTTCTTCTAGACTGTACAATGTTGGTGCATAGACATATCTTCATTTACACTTTTGACTCATTTTAAGAAATTTATATCCTTCCATTTTTGTCTGATTATTGACGGTCTTAGTTTTATGTGGTGTTACAAAATTCCTGCAGTCTGTGTAAATGCATCTGGCCTATGCCCTTAGGATTTGCAGGTCCTACTATACAAAACTGCAATGAGTGCCACTATATGAAATAGTGGACACCTCTATGGCCCTTCTGGCTTATGCCCTTAGACTTTGCAGGTCCTATTATACTAAACTGCAACGAGTGCCACTATATGAAATAGTGGACACCTCTATGGCCCTTCTGGCTTATGCCCTTAGGCTTTGCAGGTCCTGCTATACTAAACTGCAACGAGTGCCACTATATGAAATAGTGGACACCTCTATGGCCCTTCTGGCTTATGCCCTTAGGCTTTGCAGGTCCTACTATACTAAACTGCAACGAGTGCCACTATATGAAATAGTGGACACCTCTATGGCCCTTCTGGCTTATGCCCTTAGGCTTTGCAGGTCCTACTACACTAAGCTGCAATGAGTGCCACTATATGAAGTAGTGAACACCTCTATGACCCTTCTGGCTTATGCTCTTAGGCTTTGCAGGTCCTACTACACTAAGCTGCGAGTGTCACTATATGAAGTAGTGGACACCTCTATGGCCCTTTCAGTATTTTTAACTTGCTTATGAGGGCAGTTAGTACTCATATAATTACACCTGATGGCATATGTTCTGAAATGTAGGGACAGAGTAGGTGCTCAGGGTCATCTCATCGACACTTGTGAGTCAGCGAGATTAGATGGCTTGAGTGGTAGCTGGACAAATCTACAAGTTTCAGCCGGATAGTCCAGTCCAGTGAGTGTGTCCTGCGTACACCTGCACATGCTTTTGTGCACTGCTGGTTCGACTTGTTTTTAGATCGTGATATATTCACTTAGCAGTTCTAGTTTTTTATTGTAAACTTCAGATAAGGTTTATACTTAGTTAACTATGTGGATGGCAGGACTGTTTCAGCCTTTCCTGATGCAGTTCTGCATTAGATTTTCCAAAACATCAGTATATTTGCAACAGCATGATGAAATGCTTTATGTATGATGCATATTATACTGTTTAGATATCTGCAATACACGTCTCATTTATTATATCTGAAATCTATTATATATGTTGTGGTTGGAACATACTAAAAATGTACTTATTTTGCTAAAGTGTTAGATTACTTTAAATCCTTGGTTTCCACTAATTATTTAAATGGAGGGAAAAAGGTTGCTGGCAGTGATTGGTTTAACAGTGTTTAAAATGTTTAGGCTTCTGATAGAATTTTATGTCTGATGAAGCGTAGGAGTACTACGCAAAAACGCTTACGTTTATTGCTCAATAAATCATTTGGTTTTATGCTGTGCATGTCCTTTGCCTGCTTGGATTTCTTGCACACTTCCTTGTATGCTGCATAACCACCCTAACATACTTCCTTGATTGCCACGTAAGTACCATAACATATGTCCTTGCACACCACATAAGTACCCTAACATACGTCCTTGCATGCATGTAAGTACCTTAATATACTCCCCTGCATGCCACATAAGGATTCCAGAGTCAGGCATGCAGTAGATGAAGACTGGGACAGTTTATTGCTTCTGCAAATGATGTGACCCTCTGATAACTCTGTTTGCTGTCGATAGAATGAGTCCTGCTACATCTCTAGTCTCCAATGGGGATGCACAGCAGGAGATGCTCCCCATAGGATACTGCCAATACCCCCCTTCCAAGAGGCAAGAGACAGTCTCCTTTACTTTACTCTCCCTCCCTGGATGGCTTCTCCAGTACCCATGACCAATAAAAGACCCTAGGTTGGCTAGATCATGGTCAGGGTTCCATCTTTCAATGCTAAGGATCAAATCACATGCTGGAGGCACTTGATGGGGATAAAGAACACTGTACTTCCTTGCTCAGTTTGCCATCACCTCAACCCTTACCGGGCAACTGGTTTAGAAAATTTGTAGAGTTTTGTTGTTTCCCATGACAAGGTAGTGTACATCATTGCAAAAATTCCCTGTATTGCTTTCATTATTTGTTTAGAGAGACACAGCACTTATGTCCCTTATCACTTTTTACATACTTGACTAACTCTTAGTAGGGGAAAGGTTACTTTTTATTCTTTTATGTAAGTCATTAATGTTTACAAAACACATTGTAGAGTATTTACAATATCACAACCATTTATTGTGAAAAGACAAATCACCGAGTGTCACCTTTGTAGTGAGCCAAATGCACGCACCAAGCACTTCACATCGGTCACCTGCCATAATTGTTCCATACTTAATCCAGCATGTGAAGGCTCAAGCAAGGCTTTAATATATACTTCCTGGATAAAATTCACTCCACATAAATTGTTTCCAAGTATGATCTTTAATTTGACCTTTGTGCAATGAAAAGTGCTCCTGATGTCCTGAATCCAGTCTTTAAACAATGTATTTGTGTAGCCACTGCCCGTATTTTCTTTTTTATTGTTCAAGCATGTTTGTGTAGCCACCGCCCATGTTGTCTTTTTTTATTGTTCAAGCATGTTTGTGTAGCCACCACCATATTGTCTTTTTTTATTGTTCAAGCATGTTTGTGTAGCCACCGCCCATATTGTCTTTTTTTATTGTTCAAGCATGCTTGTGTAGCCACCGCCCATATTGTCTTTTTTTATTGTTCAAGCATGCTTGTGTAGCCACCACCCATATTGTCTTTTTTTATTGTTCAAGCATGCTTGTGTAGCCACTGTCCATATTGTCGTTTTTTATTGTTCGAGCATGCTTGTGTAGCCACCGCCCTTATTGTCTTTTTTATTGTTCAAGCATGTTTATGTAGCCACCACCCATATTGTCTTTTTTATTGTTCAAGCATGCTTGTGTAGCCACCGCCCATATTGTCTTTTTTTATTGTTCGAGCATGCTTGTGTAGCCACCGCTCATATTGTCTTTTTTATTGTTCGAGCATGCTGACAAATAACAACATGAAGGAACAAAAGTATGGAGTGTGACGCAACCGTTAAACAAATTCGTAAACAATTCAGTATGTAACTAAGATCAAACTGGACGTTTTGGCATAACATTACTCTAAACATCACTAATAATATACAGTTTGTACAACTTGATAGGAGTGGAATTTTGTACAAAGAAAGTTACCCAAATGAAAGGTAACTATCACCCACAAAACCTGCAGTGTGCATTATCTTCATACAGCTGATATATATATAAACATGAGATAATGGTGACTCTAAAGTCTATTCTGTAATAACTATGTAAACAAATAAACAAAACTGTCTGATAGTTGGCTTAGAGGATTAATTAACTGTTTCTTGTGGGCCAGAGGTGCAAGGTTTGATTCTCTCAGCTTCCTTTGCCTAACTGTATAATTCTGAGCAAGTTGCTGAACCTACAAAAGAGCTATGGAAATTAGAGCTCTACCCTGGACAACAAATACTAAGAAATATGATATGTCAGTCAGAAAGGGTACATGATGTTATATTCATTCATTAATCTCTGCAGGTCTACGTAGTTCAGTGGTAATGTTGAGAACAGACCATAATGAGCCTACCACTGTGTCCATGTTACTTATGTCTCCAGTGTCTGTTACTTTAACAAACATGACTGCATAGTGGTTTAAACATGCAGCGATCCTGTCCATAGATAATAGCTGGCCATGATGAGCTTCATACCCTCAGCCATCAGAAGCCGCCATATTTCCAGTTTCCTGTTTATTACCTTAATCTCATTGTACCTACATGAGATCAAAAATGACAGCGAACATGAGAATCTTAACTTGTATGAGAATCTTAACTTGCCTATCCCAGAAATAGCAAATACTGTAAATTCCCATACTGTGCTAATATACATTTCTTAAACTTAAGCTGACAGTCAACCCCGCCAATCTTACGTTCGAGATGCCTCCAAAAGTGAGGACATGAACCCATAAGATTTTGAAATCCCATCTTCTTTCATAATGAACAAACATCCATAAATGTAACCCTGCTTATGTTCCACTGCTTAAACCACCCTGGCTAGGAAATAGAGCAGTAATATAGAGCAGAAACAGAGGGAACACGAAGATACTCGGCTTCCAGTGATACCAAAAATGGGGCTGAGTCTGAAATAATATTGAAAAAAGAACAATGTAAAGGCTCGCATATGAACTGACCAGTCTGATAACCCCAGCCACAGGCTGCTTCTTGGTCATGTTGCCACCTCATATAAATCTAAATTCAAGTGTCTTAGCTATGGGTGACTGTATGAAAGTGGCAAATCAGAAATGTGCCTGCCTGCCTGCATTAAATAGGAGGGAGAAAGCAACATATGAATATTGGATGTTGTGCCCAGCATTGTTAAGTTTATTTTATCCAGAACAGCACTAATAGGAATAATGTATTCCAGAGTGGCTTCCAATTGATAGCAACATGTTGTTCCAAGAAGGCAGCCAGGTACATGTCCAAGTACTTAGGAACACTATTACACTGTGGAAAGGGACAGATGCTTTTAGGTCAAAAACCACATTGTTTATGGATAAGGGTGCCACTTTCAAAGGAATCACCCAAAACTCCAATAAATTAGCAAACTGTCATAGTATTGATGCCAGAACTGGGATATCCTCAGCAGGATCTGCAGATGGAAGCAAACAATCATAAGAAAACAACTTTTGGAGTGGACATGGTGGCTACCATTATTATGGCCACTGAAGCCTTACTCAGATGTCGGACTATTTTTTTCCTGTGTCGGGGGAGTGCTTGATTTGCAATATGCACATGGATTGCCCTCTACAATCAGTGTGCATACTTTGAATATAAGAATTGTTTTTTTTTGTATAAGGGGGTTCAAACATGATCCTTATTCAAGGGACCCTTGATGAGCCCTGTTTGATGTGGACTTCTTGATGAAGTCTGCTTGGTTTGGTATGGACCTCTGAGAAATGGCAAGCTAGACTAGATTCACCTTGTGCAGACTTTGGTATTCAGGTAAACTGTGACATTAAGTGATGAAACGGGTTGGTAATTACCCTGTGATTATCATTACTCAGCTTGGCAAGGAATGCAATAGTATGTAAAGTGCTGAAGCTAAGAACACACTTATCGATTTTACCATAAATAATTAAAAACCTTGGCTAAGAGCTGTTATCAATGGGAATAAATATTTATAAACTTCTGCAGTGAGACCAACAGGGCTCAGAAATGTATCTTTAGGCATAGAATGTAGTGCTTCTTGAATCTCTGTTACTGTAATTTCAGACTGCTGGGATAACAAATCAGTCTACGTAAGCTTTGGAAATTTCAGATCATCAGGAAATGACTAATGGACACATAGAAGCAGCATTTTTGGGGAAGAAGGTGGACATAGATCAGAAAACTATTTTGGAAAGGCACCATTAATGTTTCCTGGAGAGACTAAATTCTACATCTTATCATCAGTCATAGTAACAGCCCTCCCGTCATTCTTGCTCTTTATCAGGTGTTTCTAGAAGCTACCATGGTTTTTGTTTTGCCACACAGTGCTGCATATGAGTTCCTTCTAGATACGTTACATCTCATCTTACTTTTAGCTGCTGTGTTTTATACTGTATATACGCCTTTAAACGTGCTCTATTTTTAATTTAAATTGCACACACTTCAAGCATACCGAACGAACCAAATTCTTTAATTTCTAAATGGGTTGATCATGCTTTCTACAACACTTTCTTGGCAACGTTATAGTGCAATTTATCAGACTCCCATTCAATATCAAAAGGCATATTCTATCTAAACTGCTGGCATTATCAATAGACTGAACATAATTACAAAAGAGTCGCTTGTCTCTCCTGTCTACATTTATTCATTTGGTACAGAACTGATCTCCATGGATCTTTTACAGGCTCAGCCCAGGAGCACTGTATGGGTAAAGCGATGTGCTCAGAGTTGCACAGTTAAACAATGGAAGCTAAGGGAATCAAAACCTGCACCACTGGACTACAGGAAATGACTCGTTAACAGCTTCTTAATCCTCTTTGCCAACCGCCAGACACCTCTGTGCCAAATGCAACATGCATAAAAATAACGGCTCCACCCACCACAATTTCATTGGCTTCAATTGTTTCCCTTAAAACATCAATAATGGGAGAGTCATAATGAGAGAAAAACACAGACAACTGTAAAAATGTCAGCTGTCATGGAGACTAATCACTATAACTGTAGCGAGTAATCTAGCCTGCTATCTTCTTCCAAGTTTAATCAAGCCAGAGCTGCAAGCAGTGCTTTAACACTCTCTGGGATTAAATATGATAGGATTGGTAGTTCCCTTATGTAGTACACAGGGGCATGCAGGTTGTCCTGCATAGTATACAAGCTCTTCCGATTAGTCGGTCAATCTCGGAAGATCGCAGTGCTCAGCAGTATCATTTATCACTACTAAGGTCCCATCTACCTGAGCAGGTGGCAGCTCAGGTTGATGTAAAATACACCACATCATCAAAAAGACTAGATAGCCTTTATTTTTTCACATGCTCCCATTTTTCCATACTTCAAAAACAAGGCATTACTTTAATTTTTTTTTCTCATTTCCACAAAAGAAAATCATGTACAAAATTAAATAGCTTATTTGCAGCACAATTAAAGACCCTTATTTTTTCCATCTAATTCTTTTTTATTTTGCTTAAAATATTTGCTCATGGCATTTTTTTATTAAATAATACTTCCTCTGCTTTCATCTCTTATGTTTCCCATATACATAAAATAATCCCTCATCAATTTCCCTGACACCTTCATTTCTTTTTTCCATAATATCTATACAAGCTGATCTGTAAATTCACATTTTTAATATCTTTTAATCATCCTACTTTAAGTATTACACCCAAACAATTTCTTATTTCTTTCACACTGTAAAAAGGTTTCTGTAGTTTCTCCATCTTTACATGCAAAATATAATATTTTATCCTTTGCTTTATATGACACGTGTCCCTTTTCTGGTAAGTTATTTACACTATGTCTCTTCAAAAAAGTCTTGACAAAATAATAACTGCTTTACAATGTATTTTCCTTTTCTTATTCACCTTAATAACGTCTTCACCCAAATCTCAGCATGCAGGGGCATAGTGTAGGGGGAGGGCAGGTGTCCTGAGAGTAAAGTGTTACGAGTCATGATCCACAGATACCTATCGGTTTTCAGTTCATAATCTGCATTTACAAATCAATGCTAGTATTGCATTTGTGGTCAGAACTTAAGTTCTGTAGCACTTTGTATGTGACATAAACTGGTGCTTATACACATGCCAAGCAGTTCAGTTTGCTACAGTTTAACAGAAGAAAAGAGCTTTTTAATGTTATGTATTTTTTGCTCCTCTGTTCCCGTGGATTTATATAACGACATGTTTTCACACCACACCCTCCTTTCCCTTTCCAAATCCTGAAGTCAAATTTGCCATCAAACAGTTCATCTGATGGTCCCCTTTTCCTCACTTTCTTTGTTTCTTTGTCTTTTACCTCTTTCAATTTTTCCTCCAAAAAGTTTCATGTTTTCTTCCATTATTCCTGCTCTCACCTTATCCGATTCATCTGATTCATACTTTTTACATTTCAAAATCCAGTACAAATGCGATGATGCTATATGTACAGTAGAATTTATTAAACCTAATCCCAGTCATCCTCGACTAAAAACAAAAAAAAACTTTTTTTTACTGAAATTAGGTTTTAAACTCTATATTATACCACAACAATCAGTATCACCTCATTTTCTTCAGTACTTTGGTAACGTATATATATTTTTAAGATATCCTAACTCCCTCAGAATGACTGAGTAAATATACGTTTTTTTCTTGAATGATAGCATAATAAGATTATTTCATTTGTTTATTTGATAATTGTTTGCAATTGTTCTAATACTACTTTTCTTTCTCCCCAAATCTCACTCCTAAGGAAGAGACTTCACTCTTTAAAACAATAAATCCTTCCACCTGAACTATTTAACACTCCATATTATTTTAGGTTATACGTCTCCAATTATTACTTTCCCCGTTTTCCAAATATACTTCATTAATCCCTCACATAAGTCAGCATTTTAAAACCTTCTGCTTTCCATCAGTTCATCACTTTCACAAATATGTTGCCAGTCTTCAAAATCCTTATATAGCTTATAACTTATTCCATCTATCGCTGTACCAAACCCGTATTAACTCCTTTAGGAATTTCTGTTAAAGCTTCTAAAGTAACATCCTTCTGCAAACAACTCGCCTCCTTATTTTCTTTTTCCTTAATTTTCCGTTCCTTATACATTTCTTTAATGTACTCTATAATAACTATTGTTATTTTTTATTTACAGTAAATCTTTCCCTCCTTAACACTTAGTCCTCTTATTAAATCCTCATTATTTCATACCATTTTCTGAAATAAATGAAACATTTTATCTGTTTTGCCTGCACAACAATCTATCGACAGTCTTCCCATTCCTCCCGTGTAATTCTCTCACCATTAAAAATAAATGTCATTTTTATTCTACAATCACACTTCCATACCTGTTTTATCTCTTCCTATTTTTTCCCCTTTTAAATATTATTTTCCAGCTCAATATACATTTTATTATATTTTGAAATGAAATCCAACACTTAATCAAACTTTTATAAAAATGAACCACTGACATAAGATCAAATTATAATCTTTTTATTTTATTTTGCAAAATATTTTCTGGAATATTATTCGGTGTTAACTTTTTAATGCTTTTCCCTTCCTTAATCACATTTTCATCTTCATAAAAATCGATCCATATAGCTAAAAGGTTTAAAAACAGTAATAACTGTTCCCTATCTAATTCTTTTACACCTTTAGACACTGTACAATCTAAGTAAGTTTTATCTTTAATATACCTCTTTTTTATGTAAATTGTCCTTATTTGCCTAATATTAAATATCCACATACCTTTCCTTTATTTTCTTCACATTTTATACATTATTTAATCTTCCTTACCTTCAAATCACAAAGTCCCCTACTGCTACTAGTTTCATATTCACAAATAATTTTATTTCTTCAAGCAACTTTTCTCTTTCTTTGACTTCTATACTCACATGTAAACCTTTAATTCTGAAAACATCCTCACCCCACCTTATCTAGCATCCACGACTGTAACTTTACCAACACTTATATTATATAACCAAAAACATTTACCTCATCCTTTCCAAATAAAATAATCTTCCTGACCATGCTTCCTCTCCCACATTCCATAAAGTGGTCTCATCCTACAACGTATCTGTTTGTACCCCGTGTACCTCTGTAGCAAATCTTGTATCCTGCAGTATGTAATGTCAGCTAATATCATCACTAATAGGTTCATACATAACTACTAGGTTAGTTGCCCTTGAAGGCCATTTTAAGACTAGCCAGTTTCTCTTTTTCTGCTCGAAATGACTTATCCCATTTGGTTATAGGTTGTCCTTACCCATTCCATGGTCAATAATTCTATATCACCCCTAATGAAAATAGCTGGGATCATACCGTAGAAAATCTGAGGGGACCCATGCATGGGATAAAGCATTTAGGAGCTGCACCTGTCCATTAGTAGTGCAGGGGGCAGTCCCGGGGTACATTGTCTGCTTCCCTTACATAGACCGAAGCTGTACTTGAATATTGACAGGGATGAACTTTGTTTTATGTGGATGAGGAGTGTATTCCACACCAGTGGTATCCTCTGTGAGGTATACTCATCCCTCCAAACCATTCTGCTGATGTTGCAGAAGAAGATTGTATCCTTAGATTAAGTATTTCTGATACCATCTGACTTGCTGATGTGCAGTAAATCCACCAGTAATTGGTCAGAGGATGCCTTGTATGCCAGACACAGGTCACCTCTTAGCAGATGAATATTGAGTATAGTGACAGAGCTTTGAGTCGGTCCATGTAGGACATGTTGTTTAGGTTTTGTATCCTTTTTGTGAGGTATCTCTGTGGGCATTCCAGTTGTTGCTTGTGTCTGGACAGATACATGCCAAAGGGAGCATTATATTCAATGACAGGCTTAATGTGGGCTGAGTAAAGGGGGTTAATGACATCTGAAGATCTAGACACAATCCCTTTGTTTATAAGCTGAACAATAAAGAACAACTTTTTTACAACAATGGACACATGAGTCAAAATTTAGACCACTGTCCACATAAGTTCCTAAATCCCAAACAAATGGGTCAATTCTTAGGGATGTAGTGTCAATATGGTAGTTCCCTGGGGTAGATGACATCCCAAAGGATTCAATAATGCATTTTTGGCGTTTAGTTTCAGACCATGATTTTGACACTAGTGAGACAAACCTTCCTGCGGGATGGCTAAATCATGTTGGGATTCGATGACCAGTCCCACCTCTTAGTCTGCAGACTTAGTCATCCAGAGCCCTTTGGTATTGGCTTTCACTTCAGAAAAGTAAATACCAAACAGGAGAGGTCCCAGCACAGAACCCTGTGGGACTGTGCTGGTGACTGGTCTCTTTGTGAAGATAACTTCCCGCATTTTGATTATCTGTATCCTATCCATGAGCCAGATGGCAATGCAGTGGGTGACAGAAGGGTTTATTCTCAGTTTAGTTAACTTTTCTACTATGCCTCTGTGGGGAATTGTGTCAAAAGATTTGGTCAGGTTGAGGTATGTGGTGTGTACCATTTTGTTTTCATCCACTGCTTTAGTGACCTTTTCAAAAAAATCCACCAGGTTAAGTAAGCATGACCTGTCCTTGATGAATCCAAACTGAGGGAGGTCTAGGATTTGGAGGTTTCCTATGGACTGATTGATTAATTCCATGACAAGTCTTTTCATGGTTTTGCATATGAGACTGGTCAGACTTAAGGGCCTGTAATTCCCTGGATCTGTGGAAGGTCTTCCCTTATACAGGGGAATGACTGTAGCTGTTCTCCGTTTGCTTGGCACAAAACCTGAATGGACACTGGGACTGAACAGTGTTGTTAGAGGTGTGGCTAAATCATGCTTCATGCTATTTAAGATGCATCCAAGGATATTGTCAGGACCCACTGATGCAGTATTTTCAGCTTTTGATAGCACTTTTAGGACATGGTCTTGTGTGATAGCTGGTGGCAAGCCAATTTCAGGTATGTCTTGAGGGACAAATGGAGGGGAGAGACGGGTAAATTTAGACCTAAATTTATTGGCCAGTAGGTTCACTATATCTTTAGTCTCAGTGTAGGTAACATCATTCACAATCAGCTCAGAGTACTGCATTGTGCTTTAGAGATTACGAACATATCTAAAGTTAAAAATACTTTCTGATCATCTTCAGCTTGTGTAGCTATTTTAGCCTCAAACTTGGGTTTGGTGGATTTTATCAAGCTCCTGAGTTGTTTATTTACTTCAGTGACAAAGGCTCTAACATTCTTGGAATTACTATTCTCAATTTTGGTCAAAATTATTTTCCTTCATTGTAAAGCTTGTTGATATTATGATTTCATCATGTGGGGTTGTTTCTGAGGCTTGCCCTGCACTTGTTCCTATGTGGTATAGCTGCATCTGTGCAGCTGTTTACATGCTGGAATAGTGTGGTGGTGAACATTTCTGTGTATTCAGTGGAGTTAACTTGGTTTGGTGGGGATTTTAAATGTATCAGTTAGAAATAGGCAGTTTATCTTAAAGAAATTTCTAAAGGTACTTTGGGTGAAAGTGATCTCTGGTTTTACTTACATTTTGAATAAGACTGTTTTGTGGTCAGACCTAACAAATGATGAAGATATTCAAGGGATGGTACAAGATGCTCCCATATTAAGGACAAGATCCAAGATGTTATTTCCCCTAGTGGGTACTCTAATTAATTACTCCAGGGCATTTGTATTGACAAAGTTTAGGAATCTCTGTGCTTGTGCACTAGTGGTGTAGGTTTCCAGTCTATAGTTGTATAGTTTAGATCATCTAAGAAAATGGTCTTGGGTCTGATACTGAGTGAGTCTAGTTAATATAGACAGGCATTGTGGCTTTCTTGTTGCATAGAGTGAGTTCTATAGCTAGCCAATATATGGGACAGGACCTTTCTGATATTTATTTGGACATGAAGAAGCTGTAGTGCCTCATGCTGCTTTACCAGCCTTGATGTGAGTTTTTTCTAGATGTAGATTGAGACATCACCATATTCTCCTAGGTCGTTCTGGTATAACTACTGTAAAGGTTCCTTGTTACCAAGTCTTCTTCAGAAACACCACTCTCGTTTTCCATTACCCTAGCTAGAGCCTAGCTAGTCTTTTTGCCACATGCATTGTTTCCAGATGTAATACTTACTTCATTATGGGTCTGCAGAGACATGGGTTGGGGAGGACACTGAGCTCATGGAATTCAAGTTAACTAAACTTCCACTCAGATGCTGGCATTCTAAGATGTAAAGATGGCTTTTGAATTCACAAATGGATGATTTTGGGAATCCAGCTTAATGGCAAGCTTCTTCTTCTTCTTCTTTCGGCTTTTCCCGGTTAGGGGTCGCCACAGCGGATCACCTTGTCTGCTCATGATTGACAGTGGAGTTTTACGGTGTTGAGTTGCCAGCCCGACACCCAACCTGCCACAGAAGGTACACACATGCACACACTCACACCTAGGGCCAATTTGGAGTGTCCAATCCACCTGCAGCATATCTCTGGGATGAGGGAGGAAACCGGAGCACCCAGAGGAACCCACGCGATCACAGGGAGGACATGCAGACTCCACACAGAAGGCACCCCAGCCGAGGATTGAACTGGAGAACCTCTTGCTGTGAGGCGGCAATGCTAACCACTGCACCACCGTGGCCGCACTGTAGGATATTTAAAAATTCTAGGAATATTATTTCAGTAGGTTAATTATGCATCTCTGCTAAGGTTACTCTTTTTATGATCCCAGTGGTTAACTTCCAATATAAATGAACTGGCAGGGCTAGCCACTTAATGGTATAAAATATGGCTCTAGGTGATTCAGTCATGTTGACTAGTGTCACCAAAAATGGGCATGGGTAGTTACTGGTGATAAGTGGGTTGAGGACCCGGCCTACTCTGACCCAAGCCAGGGACCCATTCTAATGGTGGGAGGGGTATACGTGCCCCTGTTGGCCAGTGTGTGCCACCCTAAAGCCCAGCAGCCCTGGGTCAATAAGCTACTGGCTGGCTGGTGTCTAGTCACCCAGCCTAGGTTACCTGGGATAGCTCTGTTGAGCGAAAGCTGGACGTAAAAAAACAAGCAACCTGCCAAACATGAACTGAGAATTGCTACACTTAATGTAGGTTCACAGACAGGATGCAGCTTGTAAGTGGATAACATGATAAGACGGAGGAGGCTGGGCATCCTATGTATCCAGGAGACGAGATGGAAGGGCAGTGCAGCAAAGCCACTTGGCTTGGGATCCAGAGTCTACTACTCAGATGGAGGGCAGACTAGAAATGTTGTAGGAAAAAAATCACTAATAACCAAAAATAATGCACCCAGTGGCCATCGACAAGAACTCCACTTTATTAGAACCAAACACCGTCAAAATCCATTAATTGTTAAACACTTTCATCACAGACAATGACTTCATCAGAACAAGATCTTGTTCTGATGAAGTCATTGTCTATGATGAACGCACTTAACAATTAATGGATTTTGACAGTGTTTGGTTCTAATAAAGTGGAGTTCTTGTCGATGGCCACTGGGTGCATTATTTTAGATTATAAAAAATAGACATAAAGACATTAATTAAAAAAAAAATGTCTTTTTCTCTCCTAAATTGTGAGTACTCTCAATGTTTCATTACAGAAATAGCTGGGGTTATCAAGCTTTACAGAGAAAGGAATTAGGGACATTTAGTACAGAATTTGAACAAGGTACATAAGGAAAGCTGGTGGTGGAATGCAGAAGTGCAGGAAGTAATCAAAAGAAAGAAGGAGTGCAGGAAGAAGTGGGAGAAGACTGACCAAGCTAGGAAGGACTACTGGCTGGCTAGCAAAGAAGCTAAGAAAGAAGTTGCAATAGCAAAGAATAGGGCACCAGAGGCACTCTACCAACTTCTGTAAAGTGACTCAGTAAGGAGTACAAAGAAACTATACCAGGTTGCAAGGCAAAGACAGAAAGATAAAGAAGATAGTCAGACACCCTTCATAAGGGATTCCAGCAACAACCTGCTTACCAGCCCACAGGACATCAAAGGCAGATGGAAGGAGTATTTCCAGCAGCTTCTCAATGAAGAAAACTCCACAGAAGTGGTACTGCCCCAGAAACAGCCTACAATGAGAGTAGAAGAGGAGCCCAGCTTAGAAGAAGTAAGAGCAGCACTAAGGAAAATGAAGTCAGGGAAAGCAGCAGGCTCAGATGAGGTCACAGCAGATATGATAAAGATGCTGAGTGAGCTAGGGGAGACATGGCTCCTGAGGGTACTAATTGCAGTGTGGAGAGAAAGGCGTATTCCAGATGACTGGAGAATAAGCTTACTCGTGCCAGTGTACAAGAAGAAAGGGGACATCCACAACTGTGGGCAGCACAGAGGTATCAGACTCTTATCACATTGCATGAAAGTTCTGGAGAGGGTGATTGATAAACGGATATGCAGAGTAGTAGAATGTAAGATGGGAGATGAGCAGTTCGATTCAGATTAGGATGCAGCACAACTGACCTGATGTTTGCATTGAGACAGATACTTGAGAAGAAGCTAGAGATGAGGAGAGAGTCCAACTGGGCATTTCTAGACTTGGAGAAAGCATATGACAAGGTCCCAAGAAAGCTGATCTTGGCAGTACTGTGGTGGTTTGAAGTCCCAGAAACATTGGCAGAATTAGTGTAGGTTTATGTACAAGGAACCAATGACTCAAATACGAACAGTGTTTGGCCTCACAGAGGGGTTCCCAGTGGGAGTAGGTGCATCAGGGTTTAGCTCTGAGCCCACTGCTGTTCATACTGGTGATGGACTACATTAGCAAACAGGCTGGAGGGGACAGATCAACAAAGCTGCTGTATGCAGACGATGTGGCAGTACAGGCAGACTCTGAGCTAGAACTTCAGCAAAGGATAGGAGAATGGAATGCAAATCTGAAGGCACATGGGATGAAACTAAGCACAGATAAGACAGTGGTAATGGCAGCAGATTGGGGAAATCAGAAGAAGCTGAGAATAGAGATAGATGGGAAGATAGTGGAACAGGTAAACAGCTTCAAGTATCTGGGAGGGGTGGTTGAGGAGAAGGGTAGTCTGAATGAAGAGGTCAAAGCTAGAATCAGAGGGGCTGCAGCCAACTGGCATAGAGTATCAGGTGTACTCTATGACATGATAATGTATTAAGTTATTATACAAAAATTTTATTTATTTATTTATTTTACATTTGTTAAACGGGGGTGTCTGACTGAGCCGAAAAGGCCCTTTTTCAGCAGAGGCCTGGGGAGAAAAGCTCCACAAATAAAAATTACAGACATATTTAGTTATTTAGACATGATCAGTATACACACAAATTACAAGAGACATGTTTTTACAGTGGTATGCAGCACATAAACAGTTACAGTGGAGAGAACAAACAAAAAAAATATTAATTTTAAAAATAAAGGTAATTAACAGATTTGTGGTGTACAGCTGAAATTTGGAACATAGGTAGAATACATACATAGTACACAGGTAGACTACATACATTGTAGATTAGCCAGTGTTTGTGAGTAACATTGAAAATTATTATTGAGTGCTTTAGATTTAATATGTATATATGTTATCCACTTTCACTAGCCTGGGGAGCAATCCTGGCACTGCCAACTTTGCTTGAGATGTTGCCTGATGAGGTCTTTAAAGGAGGCTTTGGATGATGTGTTTTGAATGCTAGTAGGGACAGATTTCCATTTTTTAGCCACTGAACTACTATATAATGCATCTCCAAAGCTATTGTAACTGTTGGTGACTTCTAGTAGTAGTTTGCTTGATGATCTAAGAGGTCTTTTGGCTGAGTGATGTTGTACTAGGTTTCTGAGGGCAGGACACTTATTGGGGAGGTAATAGATAGAATGATAGAGGCAGAGCTGATTGTAGGTTAGGAGGTTGGGCAGTTCAAGCCAGTGGAGCTGTCTCAAAGCAGTACAGTGATGAGTTCTATATGAGCAATTTGCAGCAAAGCGGGCAGTTCTGTTATAGCAGGCTTCCATTTTGCTTAGTTCAGTTTTACTGAGATTAGTCAGAATGGGAGATGCATAGAGTAGGGTGGATATAAGTTGGGAGCGAGCAATGGCTGATCTTGTCTTGTTGGTAAGAAATGGTTTGATACGGTAGAGTGACCCCAGTTTGGCATGTACTTTTTTAATAGTTAAGTTGAGATGACTATAAAATTTTAGGTGGGAGTCTATGGTTCTTCCCAATAGCTTAGCCTGTGCCACTGGAGCAATTGGAGTAGCATTTGTGGAGTAGATAGTGAATTGACTGTTAGTGTTTTTGTTAGAATTGGTTATAATCATAAACGGAGTTTTCTTTGGATTGAGGATAAGTTGGGCTTTGGCAAGGTAGTTTTCAACATCAGAGAATGCTAGTTGAGTTGTTTGCAGGAGGGTGGGAATGTTTTGTGCAGCACAGATTAAGGTAGTGTTATCTGCATACTGAATTATAGATGCATGCTGTGTGGAGGTATGGAGGTCATTTGTGAAGACTGTGAATAGTAGTGGCCTAAGATAGAACCCTGTGGGACTCCTATAGTTATGGGCAGCTGAGGAGAGAGAGAATTTTCCCATTTCACAGCTTGGTACCTGTCAGTTAAGTAGCTTTGGAACCAGGTAAGAGTGGAATTTGATAGATGATATTGGTTTAGTTTGTTTAGCAGGATTTGGTGTGAGACTGTGTCAAATGCTTTGGACATATCCAAAAAAAGAGTTGACACTTGTAGGCCTTCATTTTTGAGATGGGTTACTGTGTCTGTGAAGCAGAGAAGGGCTGTAGTGGTACTATAGGCAGGTCTGAAACCATGCTGAGTAGGTGACAGGATGTTGCTGTCTAGGAGGTAGTTTAGCATCTGGGCATGGATGCATTTTTCTAGGATTTTGGCCAGGGGGGAGAGTAAAGCAATGGGTCTGTAGTTATTAAGTTCAGTGGAGGTCCTGCCTTTATGTATGGGTGTAACATAGGATATTTCCAGAGTCTGGGCACATAGTTTTCAACAATTGATCTGTTTATGAGAGTGGAGACTGGGATGGCAATAGCATCTGCTGTGAGTTTCAAGAAATAGCTGGGGAGTAGGTCGGCTGCTGTTGATGAGGTTTTTAGTTTGGAGAGCATGCTTTTGATTGAAGTGGTGGAAACTGTTTTGAGGGTAAAGCTTGTATTAATGTTATTTGTGTTGGGGGGGGGGTAGTGAGGAAGGAACTGTCCTGTGATACTAAGGATAGAATTGAGTTCACAAAGTGGGAGTTGAATTGTGTTTCGATGGGAACTTTAGTGTCAGGGTGGTTGGTTTGGGGGTAATAGTGAGGAAGGAACTGTCCTGTGATACTAAGGATAGAATTGAGTTCACAAAGTGGGAGTTGAATTGTGTTTCGATGGGAACTTTAGTGTCAGGGGTGGTTGGTTTGGGGGGATAGTGAGGAAGGAACTGTCCTGTGATACTAAGGATAGAACTGAGTTCACAAAGTGGGAGTTGAATTGTGTTTGATGGGAACTTTAGTGTCAGGGGTGGTTGGTTTGGGGACAGTGAGGAAGGAACTGTCCTGTGATACTAAGGATAGAATTGAGTTCACAAAGTGGGAGTTGAATTGTGTTTGATGGGAACTTTAGTGTCAGGGTGGTTGGTTTGGGGCCGGATAGTGAGGAAGGAACTGTCCTGTGATACTAAGGATAGAATTGAGTTCACAAAGTGGGAGTTGAATTGTGTTTCAATGGGAACTTTAGTGTCAGGGGTGGTTGGTTTGGGGGATAGTGAGGAAGGAACTGTCCTGTGATACTAAGGATAGAATTGAGTTCACAAAGTGGGAGTTGAATTGTGTTTCAATGGGAACTTTAGTGTCAGGGGTGGTTGGTTTGGGGGGTAGTGAGGAAGGAACTGTCCTGTGATACTAAGGATAGAATTGAGTTCACAAAGTGGGAGTTGAATTGTGTTTCAATGGGAACTTTAGTGTCGGGGTGGTTGGTTTGGGGGATAGTGAGGAAGGAACTGTCCTGTGATACTAAGGATAGAATTGAGTTCACAAAGTGGGAGTTGAATTGTGTTTTGATGGGAACTTTAGTGTCAGGGGTGGTTGGGTTGGGGGGGATAGTGAGGAAGGAACTGTCCTGTGATACTAAGGATAGAATTGAGTTCACAAAGTGGGAGTTGAATTGTGTTTCAATGGGAACTTTAGTGTCAGGGGTGGTTGGTTTGGGATAGTGAGGAAGGAACTGTCCTGTGATACTAAGGATAGAATTGAGTTCACAAAGTGGGAGTTGAATTGTGTTTCATGGGAACTTTAGTGTCAGGGTGGTTGGTTTGGGGGGACAGTGAGGAAGGAACTGTCCTGTGATACTAAGGATAGAATTGAGTTCACAAAGTGGGAGTTGAATTGTGTTTCATGGGAACTTTAGTGTCAGGGTGGTTGGTTTGGGGATAGTGAGGAAGGAACTGTCCTGTGATACTAAGGATAGAATTGAGTTCACAAAGTGGGAGTTGAATTGTGTTTCATGGGAACTTTAGTGTTAGGGGTGGTTGGTTTGGGGGGATAGTGAGGAAGGAACTGTCCTGTGATACTAAGGATAGAATTGAGTTCACAAAGTGGGAGTTGAATTGTGTTTAGATGGGAACTTTAGTGTCAGGGTGGTTGGTTTGGGGGATAGTGAGGAAGGAACTGTCCTGTGATACTAAGGATAGAATTGAGTTCACAAAGTGGGAGTTGAATTGTGTTTGGGAACTTTAGTGTCAGGGGTGGTTGGTTTGGGGGATAGTGAGGAAGGAACTGTCCTGTGATACTAAGGATAGAATTGAGTTCACAAAGTGGGAGTTGAATTGTGTTTCAATGGGAACTTTAGTGTCAGGGGTGGTTGGTTTGGGGGATAGTGAGGAAGGAACTGTCCTGTGATACTAAGGATAGAACTGAGTTCACAAAGTGGGAGTTGAATTGTGTTTCAATGGGAACTTTAGTGTCAGGTGGTTGGTTTGGGGATAGTGAGGAAGGAACTGTCCTGTGATACTAAGGATAGAACTGAGTTCACAAAGTGGGAGTTGAATTGTGTTTCAATGGGAACTTTAGTGTCAGGGGTGGTTGCTTTGGGGGGGATAGTGAGGAAGGAACTGTCCTGTGATACTAAGGATAGAATTGAGTTCACAAAGTGGGAGTTGAATTGTGTTTCAATGGGAACTTTAGTGTCAGGGTGGTTGGTTTGGGGGGGACAGTGAGGAAGGAACTGTCCTGTGATACTAAGGATAGAATTGAGTTCACAAAGTGGGAGTTGAATTGTGTTTCAATGGGAACTTTAGTGTCAGGGGTGCTTGGTTTTGGGGGGGAACAGTGAGGAAGGAACTGTCCTGTGATACTAAGGATAGAATTGAGTTCACAAAGTGGGAGTTGAATTGTGTTTCAATGGGAACTTTAGTGTCAGGGGTGGTTGGTTTGGGGGGGGGATAGTGAGGAAGGAACTGCCCTGTGATACTAAGGATAGAATTGAGTTCACAAAGTGGGACTTGGATTGTGTTTCGATGGGAACTTTAGTGTCAGGGGTGGTTGGTTTGGGGGGGATAGTGAGGAAGGAACTGTCCTGTGATACTAAGGATAGAATTGAGTTCACAAAGTGGGAGTTGAATTGTGTTTCAATGGGAACTTTAGTGTCAGGGGTGGTTGGTTTGGGGGTAGTCTTTTGGGTGGATTTTAGTAGCTGGTTTACATTTTTCCAATTTTTTTGTGGGTTGTGTTGGTATTTAGTTTGTAATGTTGTGTAGTAGGAGTTTTTATCCAGCCTAATGGATTTTTTTGCATGGTTGTGCAGTTCTTGGTACTTAGTTAGGCTTTGTGTTTCTTTGTTTTTTTTTATAGTAAAGCCAGGCAGTGTCTCTGGACTTGAGGATTTGTTTGGTTTCTTTACTGAGCCAGGGGTTTGTAGAGGTTCTAACCTTGATTTTGCGCAATGGAGCAACAATGTCTAGGTGTTGTAGAAATATTTTGTTGAAATATGCTACAGCCTGGTCAAGTGGGAGGGTTTTTAGTGGGGTCCAGTCACAGTTACAGAGTAAAGTGTTGAGGACCTCAGGAGGGAATTTTTTTTCAATGTAATATATATAATAAGCTATTATATAAACATGTAATGCATCTCAGGCAGGTATGTCCCTAGCCTTAAGCAGCATTTGACCTTTGCCTAGGATGATAGCTCAATACAAACAAAAATGATTGATTTCAACGATTGGTTTAGTTTCAGGTGTCATTCAAAGGGGATCCAGTATCTATCAGCTGGGGATGACATGGTCAACAAACTTTGATGCTTTGCCACAGCTGCTCTTCATCTCTCACCCCTGGGATTTCAGTTACTGGCTAAGGTTCTTGCCACCCCATAGTGCCTTTTTAGGCAATGTCACAAGAACAAAATTGCTGCTGTAAAAATACCCTCTAAAAACAACCTCAAGGTTATACTGCTAAACGCTTGGAGTCTAAAGCAGAACCTGCACTCACTGGAAGTAGTCCTCACATTAGAAGATGTTCACATTTGTGCAGTCACTGAGACCTGGTTTAAGGCTGCAGACAGCACCCCAGCCTTACCAGGTTAAATTTCCTTCTACACATTCAGACCTCAAACTGAAGGTGTGAGAACTAAAGGAGGTGGTGTAACAATATTCATTAAAGGTAAATGCACCTCTAGATTAGTTAAACAGCATGATTCCTTTGAATTATTTCAGTTGCAATTGACTGTAGGTAAGACACCTCTTCAGGTCATTGCCAGCTAGAGGACCCCCTCCATGAATCAGGACATCAACTCAGCCTACCTGGATCTACTTGAGTCAATCAAGATAAGACCAAACACCCTGGTTTTGGGCATCTTTAATTACCCATCCATTGACTGGGTAAATTATACGTGTTCTAACTCACTAGTCCAAAGGTTCCAGGACTTCGTTAACTCCAATGCCCTGGACCAGCTGGTTGACATACCCACAAGATGCTCAAACATCCTGGATCCGGTGCTCACCAACATGGGGGATGCTGCACCACCCCCCAGTGCGTGGCCGTCCCTGGTGAGATCTGACCACAAATCAGTCTCGCTAGAAGTAACTATAACACAAGACCCCCCCCCCCCATTAGCAACAACAAGGCTAAAAAACTTCTCCAAGGCCAATTACAGCCTTTTACGTGACAGCATAAATAGCTTCACACCCCCTACTCCATTGCTGGAACAAACACATATGCTGAGTTATACACCAATGCTTTATAATGAGCAGCTGCTCAAGTGTATTGAATCTGCTGTACCTGATAGAATAAAAGCAAGATCCTCAAGGAAAAACAAACCTGCCTGGTAGATGACTGCCATTAAATGGATATACAACAGGAGAAAGAATTTGCTCTCTAAGAACAGAATACATCGCTGACCCTCTTCAAGTGCAACCTTGATGAGTGGATGGGAAACCAAACATACAAAGTAGCGAAGACTTCAGAACTATAACCCAAACAAAGCTTATGGACTAAAGTTAAGCGCTTTTGTCCCTCGTGCAATAGGACTGCATCAGAACTATTTCAACAAATAAAAACTCACTATTTATATGATTCAATAAGCAAACAACAACCAATCATTATTAAGATGCATAAATCCATACATAATTAAGTAATCTACTCTATACTAAAATAAATCAAATCACGATGGTGACTAATATTAAGTCCTACACGTATAAGAACACCATAATTCTTAAAAACTCTTTTAAACTAAATCCACTATAAATGTAAAAAGACCTCAAAACACCTTAGAAACTAAGGTATATTAAAATACTGTTATTTTAAAATATATTATTCAGAAAATTATATTGTTATAAAAAGAACTCAACTCTTAGTTTCGAAACACTACACAAAAAACAGATTAGTTTAAACTTGGATATATAGTGGCATTCATTCTCAGCTGCCATTTAAGTTCCAGAAATTCCAGAAAATTGTTTCCTGGTCCCTGTCCCTGGCCAAGATTCACCTGGTCAATAATGGTGAACTTAAATTTGTGAGTTGGATTTTTTTTCTATATGTTTATATAATGCATTTTTGGAATCTTTCCTCTTTATATCGTAAAGGTGTTAGTATATCCTTTTTCTCAAACTAAGTTTAGTTTTTCCTACATAAAATGCATCACAGTCATCACGCAAACCCAGGTATAGCACACCTTTACTTCCAGAATAGAATTTCTTGTTTATATTGATACGACCGTACATTACCAGATCTGCTGCCACACGTTCTCTAACAAAAGGGCGCTGTGAACAACAGCCACATTTCATCCTCTTAAAAAATACTGATTATTTCACAGATCTTTCCAATAATACATTGATGCATACATCCTTCTTATAAACTGCCATCCATCTTTCCCCCACCACTTCTGGATGTTCTTGGTTGAGTCCAAATATTCTGCAAGTCCTCTGTATTATATGTCTCAGTTCAAAAACATCTTTGTTGTATGTTAAAACACAAGCTTTACTGCACTCTTTAGAGATTGCTTGTGCCCTGTTTACACCAGTCAGTTCACCACTCGAGGTACCCATACATGGGAAAAATGGTCAAACGTTCTTTTTTCGTTTACTTCTACTAAACTTTCACATACAAAGGCATCTGGGTAACCTCTCACATTAAGCATGTTTTTTAATTTTTTACATTCCCTAAAAAATTCCATATTATCCGTGATTATCCTGGCTAGTCTGACATACTGTCCCTTAACCAGGGCCTTCTTTTGGTGAACTGGGTACATACTGTCAAAATATAAAAAAAGTATTCAAATATGTAGGCTTCCAATAAATAGTTGATTCAAAATGTCTTTTCTCTTTGTTTTTCTAACAGTAATGTCGAAAAAGTTAACAGAATCTAGCTGCATGTTCATCGTGAACTATAAAAACTCAGCGGTGGAGTGTAAACAGGCAAAAAATTCTTCCAATTTATCTATACCTCCTATTCAAAAGAATATCATGTTGTCCATAAGCGACCGTAATATATACTCAGTTATCTTTAAATTCAGAATTCAGTATAACTCGGTTCTCCCAATATGAAAGTACAGCATTAGAAAACATTGGATCACATACTGCACCCATGGCAACACCAGTCTTCTGCCTAAAAATTGATTCTCAAAAACTAAAAAAAATATTTTCTAGTACTAAATTCATAAAAACTCTCAAATTATCCACCAGATCTTTCCCTAGAGTCATAAAAAAGAAAGATATTTATAGAACCAATCCAATCCAATATCATGCGGGATAACATTTTGTTTAGCAATGTATATAGATACCTGTACTAAAGATATTTTTAATAACAGTCACTGCTTGTTGAAAGATTCATGGGACTTTCTTACAAGAGCCTCTAAAGAGATGTTTAGAGATGACTTGATTTTTGTTACTATACATATCCAAGATTTATATTCCATTATCCCTAATCCATAACCTCAAAGGTAAAGCCCATATTTGCTCTGAACTCGTAGTTAATGGTACTACATATACAGAACCTGTGGATATAGCAAACCTGCTGGCTGACTGGTTCAGTGAAAGCTTCACCCCCCTGTACCCACCACATATACCCCAAAGCATCGCTAACAGCTGTCCTCCGCCTAGTAACTCTGAAGAGAAGGTCTTAAATGCCCTCTCCAAGGAGAAACACAGCCTCAATGGGACCAGACCACATCCCAGGCTGTGTTCTACATGGGTTAAAATAGGAATTAGCATCACCATTGGGCACACTTTTCAATCACAGCCTAAGCACTGGCTTTGTCCCAGCAGAATGGAAAACAGCTACCATCATCCCTTTGCACAAAGGGGGTACATACACAGATCCATGGAACTATAAACCCATTAGCCTGACCAGCCTTATCTGCAAGTCTGTGGAATGAATCATCATGGACCTTATTAACAATGATATATGAAATCTGCAAACACTTGACCCCACCTAGTTTGGCTTTGTCAAGGGGAGATCATGCCTGTTAAACTTAATGGATTTCTTCGAGACAGTCACCAATGCCCTAGACAAGGGCAAATCTCTGCATATGGCCTACCTAGACTTAGCCAAGGCTTTTGACACAATCCCCCACTGAGGCATCATTGATAAACTCATTCAGCTGGGTATCAACCCATATACTGTCAGGTGGGTTGCAAACTGGCTCACTGGTAGAACTCATAAAGTCAAAATAGGGGACTCCACCTCCTCCAGCAGACCCATAACCAGTGGTGTTCCACAGGGATTGGTTCTGGGATCTCTACTGTTCTGAATCTACTTCTCTGAAGTGCAGACTAAAACTAATGGACTGTGGCTGACAATGTTTGCTGATGACTGCAAGCTCGGAGTGATCATTGATACTCCTGTCAACATCCTGCAGGAAGGTCTTATGCAGACTAATGACTAGTGGCAAAGTCATGGTCTTAAACTTAATGCAAAAAAAAAAAAAGCATTATCCTCTTTGGCAAGGGTGATGTTCCTATAAACTACAACATCAGTAGCAATACCCTAAGCACACAGTCAGTGGTGAGAGATATGGGTACACAGGTCAATAGCAACCTTAAGTTCAATCGCCATGTCTTCACAGTGGTAAGAGGGGCATTTTATATTGCTCATCTCATGAGTATGAACATTGCCTCCAGAAAAGATAGAGGTTATAACCCCCCTGTACTCTTCCCTCATCAGGCCAATAATAGAGTACAGCGCTCCCTTTGGTATGTTCCTTTCCAAACACCTGCAGCAATTGGAGAGACCACAAAGGTTCCTTACAAAGAAAATTCAGGGTCTTCAAGATCTCCCTTATGTGGACAGACTGAAATAATTGTCACTTTACTCTGTGTCATACAGACTGCTCAGAGGCAACCTGTGCCTTGCTAGAGCCACCTCTGACGCAGCTTTAATGGAAATGCTGCACATTCGCAAGTCAAATGGCACCTGGGTCACTCACACAGAAGACCTTAACCTGGCATGTGACATCAACAGAACTTGCTGGAGAGACAGATTTGTCTCACAGAGGGTGCCCCACCTTTGGAACGAGCTTCATATTCATGTTAAACAAAGCCCCTCATTGACCCCATTTAAGCGTAATTTGAAGAGTTGGATGGGTAACTGGAAATTCACTCCAGGGGTTCCATCTGTGTCCCTCTTGAATAGGGGCAATAGGTGCTGATTTTAGTGTCTGCATAAACTAGACACTCTTGGTAACAAGGGTTGAACTTGGCTAGGCTTGTAAGGGCCCTGGAGCTGTTAGCCTAGTAATCTCCTATGATCCTATGTAATGGAGGCATTGATAAAGGTATGTTCTTAAAGCATGTATAATATACTTTAAGAAGAGACACTTAGACTAGGAATCCACAGATATGTTGCTCTTCCCAAAACATATATATGTACATAGTGTTATAGGCAGCAACTCCATGAACAGCCAATATCATCCATAGAGTTGGGAAGCACAGTGATGTTCTCTGGTTTGAGTCTTGGATGAAGTGCCTTCTATGCAGTGTCTGCATGTCCTCCCTCTGTTCATGTGGGTTTTCTCCCACTTTTCAAAGACATGAAATATAAGGATTGGGGAGTATAAATTGCCTTAAGATGCTTGTGAGTTTGTGTATGTGTGTGTGTGTGTGTGTGTGTGTGTGTGTGTGTGTGTGTGTGTGTGTGTGTGTGTGTGTGTGTGTGTGTGTGCAAGTGTGCGTGTGTGTGTGTGTGTGTGTGTGTGTGTGTGTGTGTGACTGACAATTGATAGCCATTCCCTAAATAAATTATAGCAACATGCTACAAAAGCTCATACAACAGGGTATGAAAATCTAATAGTACTCACTGAGTAATTTTATTTGAGATATAACACCATTTCTAAAATCACAGATAAATATATATATAGTATGAACAAAAGGAGAAAACCAGCACACAATGAATTCGACAACAAAATATTTAAAAACATTAGTCATTCCCCATCAAAGGAAATGCTCCTTAATTTATTCTAAAGTAGTTGAGAGGCTTGGTTCTGCATCTCAGACTGTGTTGGATAATTTGTGGATTGCTGGTATTTTAGATGCGGAGAATGACTACAAGTAGTCAAGAAACTGTGAAACAGCTGCTTAATGAAGAAGACAATATATCTGCAGTTTGAAACTAGCAGTTTAGGTTATGCACTCTTAATGTCATGCAGAGATTCTACCAAAGTATTTTAAATTAATATTTGGGATATTATCAGTAGGTAACAAAGGGTAATGCATTTTAAATCACCTGCAACAAGAACAACTTACCAGCAGATTGTCATTTTAGTGAAACAACAATAATGAAACAATTTTCTCTTAAAGGTCTGTTTGTTATTGTCTGTTTCGAGAAGTTTAGCTCAAATTATACCTGCCCTGTGCATTTAGAAGAAACATAGGAAGTATTTATTGGTAAAGAGCTGTTACTGACCCCTTGGTTTGTACTGTGTGAGTGCTGTAAAATGCTGTTTTGAATGCATTTATTTATTTATTTATTATTTATTTTACATTTGTTGACCAGGATAGTCCAACTGGATATATGTCCATTTTCAGCGGATGCCCGGGGAGAAAAGTTCCAAGATAATAATTTACACTGAACATTTAGTAAATGCTAGTTTCAAGCAGATTACAGTCATAATCAATACCAGCATTTAGCACATATTGTACTAACTTATTATAAAACACTTTACAAAAACATTATTTTCAAAGTTATATATACATAAAATTGCATTCAGGTTTAAGACACATTACATACACCTATCCATATCACATAACCTACACTTCATGTAGAAAAGGACTCCTTTTTTGTATTACTGAATCTTTGGATTCATATTCACTAATCACACTCATATACAGACTATTATACAATACAGTGTTTCTTGGGCTGGCTGGTGCCTTCAACTGTTATGATAAACACTCACCCAAAATCTGTACTTCTGAAAAACAGGAGCTCTGTTCACATACACGCAAGTGTCTACAGTGCTTACATAGCTGACTGCGCATAAGTTTTAACTAACAGACATGCAGCTCTGTACAGAGTTTACACAGCTGACTGCTTACACGTTTTAACAAACAGACATGCAGCTCTCTACATCACTTAAACAGCTGACTGCTTATAAGTTTTAACTAACACACATGCAGCTCTGTACAGCGTTTGCACAGCTGACTGCTTACACGTTTTAACAAACAGACATGCAGCTCTCTACATCACTTAAACAGCTGACTGCTTACAAGTTTTAACTAACAGACATGCAGCTCTGTACAGCACTTACACAGCTGACTGTTTACAAGTTTTAACTAAACTATTATTATATTATTCTGCTTCTAAAAAAATTTTCATAAAGTACAATGGAGTGTTACGTGCACTACTGTTAGAAACTTTCAGGTTAATAATAACCCATCCTGCACTCTTCCCTAGAAGTGAAAATCTTAAGGGGTTGAATGCTAGTTGTATACTGTATACTGTGTGCTCCTTCTGAGTACCCGATACTTGGAAAAAATAAGGGGTTCTGAAAGTCCCTAAAGGTACAAGTGATATGGGATATATGGAAGAACATTTACTACTGTGGTACTAGGGTTTATGACCACTTCTCAGACTGTCTCCTGTCTACTGTGGATTACTAATGAGGAGCACAATCAGACCACGTCTGCGCTTCTTCTTGCAGCCGCCAGGCTTTGCGCTCAGAAGCATATGTCCTTAGTAAGAAGAATCAGCCTTTGCTTATATACACTTTGGATCGTTTTAAAGGATGGATGTTGTATGCTACTGAGAGGAGAAATTATTCTAGATCTTGTCCTCTCAGATATTTTGTTTTTATGTTCTACTTCCCTAGTCTCTCCTTCTCCATTTAAGTTGGACCAGAAATTTGTGGCATTTACTTTCAAAATCATCAATAGCCCTGTGATCAATGTCGCCATATTTAAGGACTTCAAAAGGACCAACACTATCCAGATGCATAATAATGTCTTTAAATTTACCTACAACATCACTACTGTTGACAGTGTCACAGCAGCTAAAGTCAGTAAAGAGGTTGATACATACACATAGCTCTTAGTCCAAACTAGAGCCAATGTAATGGAAAATTTAAAAAAAATTGTGGTCAACTGATATAAACAAACATTATAGCAAGAGGAAAAACAAATCCTTGAACTGTACAGTAAGGCTAGAACTCCTCAGAATGAACATGGTATAACAATATCACCTGGGAAATGAAAAGCATTTTAAAGACCAGTAATTCAACAATAGTAAGCAGGTAGAAAAGCAACAGTGAAGCTTGCAGCAAATATACAGAAGAAGTGATCAAAGAGCCAGGAGCAGAACATTCATCTTCTAGAGCATTAGTAATACTTTCCAGATGCAGCTGTTGTGACAGGTCCCTGGTAAAAGTTAAAGAATGCTGATATAAATGGGAAAAATTCTAAAAATGCTGGGCTTCTGAAATTTGTGATACCGAAGAAGAGTCGTGGTTATGTAGTATAGCTGTTTAAATATTTATTTATTGTTTATTTTATTTGACATTTGTTTACCAGGATAGTCTGTCTGGGTTACATCACCCACTTTCAGCAGAGGCCCGGAGAAAAAAGCTCCACATTTATTGTACATAGTTTATACACTAGCTTACACATATTCTGCAATAGGCTACTTATGGAAGAAATATATGTCATAAGAGTGCATGGGTTTCACTGCCTGTTTTGTCAAAAATAATACAAGGAGCTGGAATTGTAACATCTGTTCATAGGTTCATAAGTTCATAGGTGTGTACTAGGCTAATGGCCATAGAGAATTTACAAGCCTAGCCCATAGAAGTGTCCTGGCATCATGCCACCCGAAGTTAGTTCCCAGTGCCTCTATCGAGCAGAGCCACTGGAGTGATTCCCGGGATGAACTTTCTATTTCCCATCCACTCATCAAGATTTCTCTTGAAGACGGCCATTGAGGTGCTCTGCTTGACATGTATGGAAAGTCTATTCCAGAGCATGGGCAGTCTCTAGGTTATGAACCTGTCCCTCCAGCATGTTCTGTTAATTGTGGCAATGATGTTGAGGTCTCTGGAGGGTGTGGTGCAGAAGGATTGGGATTTCTTTAGATGTAGCATTTCTAATAGAGCTGGGTCAGACATGGCTTTGTAAGTCAAGCAAAGATCGCCTCTAAGTAGGTGATATGAGACAGAGAATAGCTGGAGTCTTTTGAGTCTGTCCATGTAGGACATGTGTTTAATGCCTAGGATCCTCTTTGTGAGGTACTTCTGTGGCCTGTCCAGCTGATGCAGGTGTCTAGTGAGGTACATGCCAAATGGGGCATTATACTCAATGATTGGTCAAATGAGGGAAGAGTAGAAAGAGATGATGACCTCTTTCTTCCTGGATGCAAAACCCTTAGTAATGTGATGTGCCACATAGAAGGACTTTCTGACCACAGTGGCAATGTGGTGGTTGAAGAAGAGGTTGCTGTCAACCTGCATCCCCATATCTCTTATAACACCTTCAGTGTTCAGTGGGCTTCCATCGATGTGGTAATTAGTGGGAACTGAGTTTTTCCCAGAGGGGATGACAATGCATTTGGCATTAAGCTTAAGGCCATGGTTTTGACACCAATCATTGGTCTCAGTGAGACCTTTTTGTAGGATGTCTACATCACTTGGGGAGTTAATAATGGCTCCCAGCTTGTAGTCATCTGTGAACTTGGTCAGCCAGAGTCCTTTAGTGTTGGCCTGGACTTCTGAGAAGTAGATGCCGAATAGGAGGGGACCCAGGACTGATCCCTGTGGGACTCCACTCGTGATTGGTCGGCAGTCTGACTTGGAGCCTACTACTTTCACACTTCTTGTTCTATCTGTAAGCCAATTTGCAACCCACCTAGTGATACAGGGATTGATGCCTAGTTTGGTAAGTTTATCAATAATTCCCAAGTGAGGAATGGTATCAAAGGTCTTTTAGCCTGATCGAGGTAGGCTGTATGCACTGCCTTACCTTCATCCACAGCCCTGGTGACTGACTCAAAGAAGGCCACCAGGTTGAGCAGACATGATCTCCCTTTCACAAAGCCAAATTGTGTGAGGTCTAGAGTTTGGAGATTTCCTATATCTTTGTTAATCAGTTCCATGATAATGGCTCCATAGCTTTACATATCAGACTCGTCAGACTAATGGGGTGATAATTTCCAGGGACTGTAGTTGCTCCCTGTTTATGGAGAGGGATGACAGTATCAGTGCGCCATTTGTTAGGGACAAAACCTGAGGTGAGACTGTGACTGAACCGGGCACACAGATATGGTGCCAGTTCATTTTGTAGTTCATGTAGAACACAGCCAGGGATATTATCGGGTCCCATGGAAGCTGTATTCTTGGCCTTGGACAATGCAGCTTTAACCTGTGCTGCAGTAATGCTGAGTGCCTGGCATTCTTCCAGTATTGTGATTGGTCCTTTAGGGGGGAAGAGAGGGGTAAAGTTGGCACTGAATCTGTCAGCCAGTAAGTTGGCAATATTTGTTGGCTCAGTATAGGAGGTACCATTGTACAGTAACTCAGAACAAATCTAGGTATTGCCATGGATGTTCTTGATGTAACTATAAAAGGCTTTGTGATTGTTTTTAGTGTCTTTCGCAATTCTGCCTTCATAGCTGGCTTTGGAGGATTTGATGAGGGATATCAACTTTTGTTGAGGCTAATAAGGGAGTTTTTCCAGTCTTGAGACTTCACCTTTTTCTGCAACAGTTTCTTCCTTCTGTTGTAGAGTTTATTAATGGCAGGGGACCACCAGATTGGCTCCCTTGTTTTGGAGGAGAGTGTCTTGGTTCTGTTGGGTATGGCTAGTTCCATGAATTTATGTACATGTTGGTACAGTGGACTGGTGTATGATTCAGCAGTCATGCAGCTATTTTCCATTGGCATCGGTGCCGTGAAGTTAGCCACCTCTGTTTTTAGGAGCCCAACATCAGCTTTGGAGAAGTTTTTCAAGGTGGTTACCTTTGCGGGGGTTGTAGGTGAGATGTGGATTTCCATGGTGATTAGTTCATGGTCAGATCTGACCAGGGAGGGATTGACTACTACTGTAGAGCAATGGTCACCCATGTTAGTAATAACCAGGTCAAGGATGTTGCTTCCTCTAGTGAGGGTCAGAATGAGCTGGTCCATGGCACTGAAACTTATGAATTCCAGGAAATGCTGGGCCAGTGTATTGGTGCTTGAGTAGTTCCCCAGTTAATGGAGGAGTAGTTGAAGTCTCCTAGTATGAGAGTGTTGGGTTGGACCTTGATAGATTCCAGGGTGCTTAGGAACGTGGAGTGAGTGTCTAGGGATATGGTTAGGGACTTATAGCAGGCTATGACCTGGATTGCCATCTTACTCAATGTTAGTTGTACCTGAAGTATCTCAGATGTGTTATGCTGGGCTACTAGTCTGGAGGTGTGCATATCCTTTATGAATATGGAGACACCACCGCCTTTGTAGATATGGTCTGTGTTTTGGGGCCGAAAGGTGTGGAATGAATTATAGCCTGGTAGCGCAGGGGGTGCTTTCTGCCGCTTTAAACCAGGTCTCCATTACAGCACAAATGTCAATTTTCTCCATTTTGAGGAGTGCTTTGTGTGAGTGCATCTTGAGATTTAGACTTCTAGCATTGAGCAGCATGGCCCTCAGACTGTATTTATTTATAGCTGTTACGATGGTGATTTGGTCTTTGAAACACCTTGATTACTTTTATATAAATGTAAATTTGCCTGTGTCACAAGTGACAATTCAATGAAGATTTAAAAAAAAGAGCTGTAGTATTCAACCCTAATAGGATCATGTGTTAAAGGTCAAACATGTATCTAATTTGGAAAAGTGATACTTTCCAATTCCTGTTTTGACTATCTTTGGAAATCATCTGCAGTATTTCATCTCAAACTGTTCACTTTCTTTATTCTTGCAAAAAAAAAAACAGCTCTGAAAGAAATCATTGGTATGCTACACAAGACCTACTCAAAACATTACATTACAACTGGCTGCTAAAGAGACAAGAGAAGCTGTCAATTCTTTGCTAAAAGAGAGCAATTGTTTTTTTTTTTTTTTTTTTGTGGATCTGAACTGCATGACCTTCTAGTGCTTGTAAAAGGAAAAGCGGTTGTTTTCTTTTCCTGTTTATCACTGTCAGTTAAACATACTCACATTAAAAGGCCACCATTAAAACTGTCTTGCTGCTGAAAATAACTCATCTTCCACTAAAAAATCAAAGTGATCTTCTTTTATATGGCTGACCAATCATACTGATCATAAGGACAATTGTCCTTTTCAGACACATGTAATTCAGCACTATTTCAGTCCTTAAAAAAAGAGTTGATCCATTTCAACAAGCATGCTTGAGGAACAAACTTTGGTTACTGCTGGAGAGATGTGCTTTTTGAGAAGGGCACTGATGCTCCATGTTCTAACTTATTGTTGAATGCTTGTATTGACTTGTACATGCGCAGCAAGCCAACACAAAAATGGACATTAAAGTTGTTACTATGCTTAGGAAAGGGTATGATGTTACTTGTAGGGAACTGTGCTGAGTATGTTTTGGGGAGATTTCTACTCTTATGCATATTGTAAGGTATAGTGCTTCTCGCTGTTGCAGATACTGCAGGAAGGTGGACAGATTTATTGTATCTAACTTTGTAAAGCCTATTCTAAAATCCATGCTGGCTACTATGCAGACTTCAGTAATGTTAAAGTTAACATTAACAGCAACAATGTCAACATTATTCATTGCTACAATACCTCTTTGTTGACTTTACAATAAACAAAGGTGTTCTTCAATAAATTTCAGGATGTAAACAGTATTATTAGGTATTTTCCTTAATTCAGATATTGACTACCATGTACAAATGTACATGTACACACTGTACACATACACACTTGCATACACATACACACACACACACACACACACACACACACACACACACATATCTATATATATATATATATATATATATATATATATATATATATATATATATATATCAAAAGTTTAAAAGACCAAAAAAGTCCTTTGTTGCAGAGCTGAAAGCCCCCTGCACCCCCACATCCTAGCAAATTGTATATACTAACTCCACAATCACATTACGTTTGGTAAAGGGTAAACTCCCAAACCCCAAAAATACTGGAGACCAGTAAAAAAGCTTTTTTGATGCTCTGAACGTTCACTCAATGAACATTCGATATTATGTACATTATAACAATTAAACGACTCACGCATACATATATATCTTAGGTTCATAGGTTCATACTAGGCTATCTGCCCTGGGGCATTTATAAGCCTAGCCCGATTGTGTTTGGCTTATGCCACCCCTTGATTTGAGTATACTGTGCCCTTTTTAAAGTTTAGTTTACTGTGCCTCTGTCTAATAGTGACACAGAAGTAATCCCCGGGACAAACCTACGATCCCACATTCACTCATCAAGATTCTTCTTGAAGAGAGTCAGTGAGGTGCTCTGCCTAACATGAATTGGAATTATATTCCAGAGCAAAGGGAGCCTCTGGGTTATGAATCTGTCCCTCCAGCATGTTCTATTTATTTCTGTGCTGAGGTTTAAGTCCCTTGAGCGCGTGGCTCTAAGGGATTTAGATTTACTGAGGTGGAGCATGTCCATTAATTCTGGGTTGGACATAGCTTTATATGTCAGGCATAGATCACCTCGAAGTAGGCGGTATGCAACTGAGTAGAGCTGGAGTTTTTTTAACCGAGCAGCATATGGCATCTGTTTGAGTCCCTTGATCCTCCTGGTGAGGTACTTTTGGGGTCTTTCTAATTGCTGCAGGTGTCGGGTAAGGTATATCCCAAAGGGGGCATTGTATTCTATGATGGGCCTGATGAGGGATGAATAAAGGGGCACGATTACCTCTTTTGATTTAGATGTGAATCCTTTCATGATGCGGTGGGCTATGTAGAAGGTCTTTCTAACCACTTTGGCAATGTGGTTGTCAAAGGAGAGATTGCTATAAACCTGGGTCCCCAGATCCCTAATTACTTTTTCTGTACTTAATGGGTTACCACCTATGTGGTAATTTGTGGGCACATTGTTTTTGCCAAAGGGTATGACTATACACTTTTTGGCATTTAGCTTTAGACCATGGCTTTGGCACCAGTTATCCATCTCTGTGAGACCTTTTTGAAGGATGTTTGTGTCAGCTGGAGAATCAATTATGGCGCCCAGTTTGCAGTCATCTGCGAACTTGGTGAGTCATAGTCCTCCCACGTTGGCCTGTACCTCAGAAATGTAAATACCGAACAAGAGAGGTCCCAGGACAGAACCTTGTGGGACGCCACTTGTGACCGGTTTCAAGTCTGACATGGCCCCAGCAACTCTGACTCTGTGGGTTCTGTCTTTGAGCCAGTTTGCGACCCATCTTGTGACATAGGGGTTTATATTTAGGCTGGATAGCTTATCTATGATGCCTGAGTGGGGTATTGTGTCAAATGCCTTTGCGAGGTCGAGATAGGCTGTGTGGACTACCTTCCCTTCATCTATGGCCTTGGTGACTGTTTCGAAGAAGTTGACCAGGTTCAAAAGGCAGGATCTGCCCTTGACGAAGGCAAATTGGGTAGGATCTAGTGTCTGCAGGTCTCCAATGTCTTTGTTTATGAGTTCCATGATGATCCTCTCCATAGCCTTGCATACTAGGCTAGTCAGGCTTATGGGGCGATAGTTTCCAGGGTCCGCAGAGGTGCCACCTTTGTGGAGTGGGACCACTGTTGCTGTACGCCATTCTTTGGGCACATATCCTGTAGTGAGGCTGAGATTGTACAGCAGTTTTACTTGAGGGATTAGTTCTTCTTGGAGTTCATGTAGGACACAACCCGGGACACCATCTGGTCCCACGGAAGCAGTGTTTTTTGCTTTGGAGAGGGCGTCCTTCACCTGAGCATCAGAGATGTTTGGGAGGCTGCACTCTGCCAGGATAGATACTTGCTCTTTTGGGGGGGGGGTGTTTGCACTGAACCTGTCTGCCAGGATATTTGCAATGTCTGTGGGTTCAGTGTATTTTTTGTCATTTAGAATCAACTCAGAACAAGTTTGGGAGTTGCATCCCAGGTTCCTAACATAACTGAAAAAAGCCTTATGATTGTCTTTAGTGTCCTGTGCAATTTTTCTCTCGAAGCTGGCCTTGGAGGATTTTATGAGGGATCGTAATTTTTTGCTAGTACTGATCAGAGATGCCTTCCCTTTTAGGGATTTTGCTCTATCATGTAGTAGCTTCCTCCTTCTGTTGTACAGTTTATTTATGGCTGGGGTCCACCAGACTGGATGCCTGCCTTTGGATGATTGGGTCTTGATTTTGTTTGGGATAGCATGATCCATGCATTCCTGGAGATGTCCGTAGAATGCATTCATATAGGATTCTGCAGTTTGGGCTGTAGTTTCCACTGGCTCTGGGGCCTTGAAGGATTCCACTTCGGATTTGAGAAGTGTGAAGTTCGCTTTTGAGAAGTTTTTCACTGTGGTTTTCTGGGCTGTGGGTGGGGTCGGGATGTGGATATCCAGTGAAATTAATTTATGGTCTGATCTTACCAATGAGGGATATACTTCTGGTATGGAGCATAGAGTCCCCATGTTGGTAATTATCAGGTCTAGTATGTTTTCCCATCTTGTGGGAGTGGTGACTAGTTGTTCCATAGCATTTGAGTTTATAAATTCCAGGAACCTTTGGGCTAAGGTGCTGTGGCTTGAGTAATGCTCCCAGTCTATGTTTGGATAGTTGAAGTCACCCAATATAATGGTGTTCGGAGAGATCTTCATGTTCTCCAATGTTTTCAGGAAAGCCGAGTGGGATTCCTGACTTTGAGAGGGTGGTCTGTAGGATGCTATAAACTGAAAAGCAGTCTTGCCCACTGTCAGTTGCACATGGATGGTCTCCGATACTTTGTGCAATGCCACTAACCTGGAGGTGTGGATATCCTTGATAAATATGCAAACTCCCCCTCCTTTTGTGGTTCGGTCCGGGTTTTGGGGTCAAAAACCATGATATGAGGTATAACCTGGTAGTGCTGGGGTGCTCTCTGGAGCCTTGAACCAGCTTTCTGTCACTGCACAGATATCAATGTTCTCCATACTGAGGAGAGCTTCGAATGCATGCATCTTGAGGTTAAGACTTCTGGCGTTTAGCAGCATTACCCTTAGTTTCTTGTTTCTTGTGCTGGCTATGGAGGTGGGTTTGACTTTTGAGCCTTGCCTAAAAAAGGCACTATGGGGGTGCCAAGAGCCTTTGCCAATATCCAAAGGCCCAGGGGTGACAGGTGCAAGCCGTCCCTAGCGAAGCAGCGTGGCTTGTCGTTCATGTCATCCCAGGCTGACAGACACTGGATCCCCTTTGAATGACACCAACATTTTAGCCAATTGTTAAAATCGATCATTTTGTCTTTATACTGTGGCATCATTCTAGGTGATGGCAAGATGCTGTTCAAGGTCAGGGTCATACCAGCCTGGGCTACATGATCAGAGAGCTCCTCTATGTCTCTTTTCATGTAGTCGAGGGAGGTACGTCTCAGGTCATTCATGCCAGCATGTACAATGACTGAGTCATATTTGTATTTGCTTTGGAGTGACCTGAGTGCTTGTGTTATGTGGCAGATCCTAGCCCCTGACAGGCAGCTCACTGTGACCTTCTTTTTATTCAGCCTGGTGAGCGGGACGTCAGTGTGTCTGACAAAAGAGTCACCTATTACAAGAGTATCAGGTGTGTTATTCAGCCTTAAGGGCTGTAACTGCTTGGCACACTGACTTTGTGTGCTATGTGTTGTACGTGTTTTGTTTTGGGGTAGCATTTGCTTGGATGTCTGCTTTGGAGGTCTCTGTTGCTTAGGTAGATTTATATTTAGAGCCTCCGAGTATATTTTTGTGTTTTTATGTGTTTGGTTCGCTGTTGTGATGGGACTATGTGATACTGGAATTGTGTTGTGTGAGGTTACCTTCTCCTCCTGACTGGTTACACCAGTTTTGAGATGAGAGAGCTCAGCCTCCAGTTTGGCAATATGGTTGCATCTCTCATATATATTGGAACCTGTTTGGAGGAGGACAGGGTTGTCCGTGTACATGAGACAGTTGTAACATTGCCTCAAAATTCCCAGATTCACCAGCTGGACTGGAGAGGAAACCATTGACTGACCTTTGGACATGCTAGAGTAATACAGGGAACTGAATTAAAATGGACCAATAGGGGACAAGGTAATCGTAGAGAGTATAAGAGTAAGTAGTGCTTATGGTTTATTAGTGCTAACTTGTAAAATTACTTATTTGGACCAATGAGGGGCCTTAGAATGAGAATATGGTGTTTACTTTGAGAGATAGAGCAGTTCTAAGGGAAAAAGTGAAGAGCAGACTTAAGTGGAGCCAGGAATAGTTTAAACCCAATTAGGCGGCGCTGCCGATGTTGCGCTATGCAAAAACGTGCAAAACCGCAAAAGAGGGTTTTAAGAGAGGGAGATCAAGGAGTTAGGAATTGACCCAAAATGGCCAATAAAACTACAGTTTCAAGTCAGTAACCACTCCCACACGGGCAGGCAGGCTGCTCAATGTTTATCACTGCCACTGATGAACACAGAGACTTCCCTTTAGCCCAAGCAAACAATGGCCTCCAAGAAACTTACAAACAGTTCAGAACAACAAATCTGTAACTGAACTTTTTTAAATCTCAGAAAAGTGAGAAAAAAGCAAGTTTTTTTTGTTTTTTTGTTTTTTTTAAGGAAAGCAGAGGTTCACAAGTATAAACAAGTTATAACAGTGCAGTAAATGACCCCACACTTGAGTGCTAGGCCAGAGACAAATAAAATGCAAGTTTTAAGAAAAAAAACGATTTTAAAATAAGTGCAGGCAGGAAATTCAGTAATCAGCTCTAGGTTGTGTTCTAAATACAGTTACCAACACAGAAATCAAGTTTAACAAGCCAGAAAATGCTCAAAAGTAGGCGGCAATGCAGAAAAACTTAACAAATAATTTGAAGCAAAATACTTAAAATCTCAAAAGTGGCTCCTTTCTTCTCTCAGCGTTTTCTCCTCTTGGTGGGTGCTTCACCAACAGCCAACAAGTCTGAAAGGATGCCAAAACCATGAGGCAATCGGGTTTTAAGAGAGGGAGATCAAGGAGTTTTCCCACTTTTCTGAGATTTAAAAAAGTTCAGTTACAGGCTTGCTGTTCTGAACTGTTTGTAAGTTTCTTGGAGGCCATTGTTTGCTTGGGCTAAAGGGAAGTCTCTCTGTTCATCAGTGGCAGTGATAAACATTGAGCAGCCTGTCATGTGTATATGTATATATATATATATATATATATATATATATATATATATATATATACGACAGATATATATGACATATATATGTCTCAACCATAAGAAATTTGAACTTGTGAATATTCGAAACTTAGAAGTAGATATACATATATATATATAATATATATATTTTATATATATATATATATATATATATATATATATATATATATATAGGTTCACTGGACAATCTCAAAATACTGAAATGTAGAATGCAAAACTGCACTATCTTGAATGTGGACATGTTGAATCCGCTGTCATGGTGTCGCGTTTGTGACATGCGGTTTGTGGATTTAGCTCAGGATTCAGGTTAGTGGTGTTTACGTAAGGGTACTGGGTAGGGATTTTGGTGTGTGTGTGTGTGTGTGTGTGTGTGTGTAGTGGTGGTTTTTGTGTGTTTGTGTGTTTTGTTTAGTGTGACCTCGGAGTTAGTATATATAAGTAGGGGGGTGCAGGGGGGCTTGTCCCCCTGCTTATAGGTAAGGTAGGTGTGTTTGTATGCTATGTTGTGTTTGTGTGTGCTGTTTTGTTTGTTGTAGAGTAGGTAGGTAGGTGTATGTGTGTTTGTGTGGTGGTGTGTGTGTGTGTGTGTGTAGGGGGTGTTGTGTGTGTGTGTGTGTGTGTAGGGTCCGCGATTTTGGTTTCAGAGGTGTGGGTTTTGGGGGTATGTGGAATTTCGAGTATACAGTCTGGAAATACTGAAATTCGACATTTCAGTTTTTCGAGTTTGTCTAGTGAATCCACACACATATATGTGTGTGTGTGTGTGTGTGTGTGTATATATATATATATATATATATATATATATATATATATATATATATATATAAGTGTAGTGACAACTGACACAACCGAATGTCAACATCAACCACAAAAGGTCAAGAACACAAACATCGACAGTCCACTATGCATTCGTGAGGAAAATCCTCTTGCATGAAAATAAATTAAAAAAATGACAAAATAACATTTTTGACCATCCACACCTCCTGCTAATTACATATAGTAACTCCAAGACTGCACTATCCATATTTATATCAATATCTATATCTATATCTATTAATCTATATATGTATATACAGACATAAACACATGGAGTGACATGAGTGCTTGCGTTATGTGGCAGATCCTAGCGCCCGACAGGCAGCTCACTGTGACCATCTCTTTATTCAGCCTGGTGAGCGGGACGTCAGTGTGTCTGACAAAAGAGTCACCTATTACAAGAGTATCAGGTGTGTTATTCAGCCTTAAGGGCTGTGACTGCTTGGCACAGTGACTTTGTGTGCTATGTGTTGTACGTGTTTTGTTTTGGGGTAGCGTTTGCTTGGATGTCTGCTTTGGAGGTCTCTGTTGCTTAGGTAGATTTATATTTAGAGCCTCCAAGTATGTTTTTGTGTTTTTATGTGTTTGGTTCGCTGTTGTGATGGGACTATGTGATACTGGAATTGTGTTGTGTGAGGTTACCTTCTCCTCCTGACTGGTTACACCAGTTTTGAGATGAGAGAGCTCAGCCTCCAGTTTGGCAATATGGTTGCATCTCTCATATATATTGGAACCTGTTTGGAGGAGGAGAGGGTTGTCCGTGTACATGAGACAGTTGTAACATTGCCTCAAAATTCCCAGATTCACCAGCTGGACTGGAGAGGAAACCATTGACTGACCTTTGGACATGCTAGAGTAATATAGGGAAACTGAATTAAGACGGACCAATAGGGGACAAGGTAATCGTAGAGAGTATAATAGTAAGTAGTGCTTATGGTTTATTAGTGCTAACTTGTAAAATTACTTATTTGGGCCAGTGAGGGGCCTTAGAATGAGAATATGGTGTTTACTTTGAGAGATAGGGCAGTTCTAAGGGAAAAAGTGAAGAGCAGACTTCGTGGAGCCAGGAATAGTTTAAACCCAATTAGGCGGCGCTGCCCGATGTTGCGCTATGTGCAAAAATGCGCAAAACCGCGCAAAAGTGGGTTTCAAGAGAGGGAGATCAAGGAGTTTGGAATTGACCCAAAATGGCCAATAAAACTACAGTTTCAAGGCAGTAACCACTCCCACAGGGGCAGGCAGGCTGCTCAATGTTTATCACTGCCACTGATGAACACAGAGACTTCCCTTTAGCCCAAGCAAACAATGGCCTCCAAGAAACTTACAAACAGTTCAGAACAGCAAATCTGTAACTGAACTTTTTTAAATCTCAGAAAAGTGGGAAAAAAGCAAGTTTTTTTCTTTTTTTTGTTTTTTTTAAGGAAAGCAGAGGTTCACAAGTATCAACAAATTAGAACAGTGCAGTAAATGACCCCACACTTGAGTGCTAGGCCAGAGACAGATAAAATGCAAGTTTTAAGAGAAAAAAAAACGATTTAAAAATAAGTGCATGCAGGAAATTCAGTAATACAGCTCTAGGTTGTGTTCTAAATACAGTTACCAACACAGAAATCAAGTTTAACAAGCCAGAAAATGCTAAAAAGTAGACGGCTATGCAGAAAAACTTAGCAAATAATCTGAAGAAAAATACTTAAAAGCTCAAAAGTGGCTCCTTTCTTCTCTCAGCATTTTCTCCTCTTGGTGAGTGCTTCACCAACAGCCAACAAGTCCGAAAAGATGCCAAAACCACGAGGCAATCGGGTTTTAAGAGAGTGAGATCAAGGAGTTTGGAATTGACCCAAAATGGCCAATAAAACTACAGTTTCAAGGCAGTAACCACTCCCACAGGGGCAGGCAGGCTGCTCAATGTTTATCACTGCCACTGATGAACACAGAGACTTCCCTTTAGCCCAAGCAAACAATGGCCTCCAAGAAACTTACAAACAGTTCAGAACAGCAAATCTGTAACTGAACTTTTTTAAATCTCAGAAAAGTCGGGAAAAAAGCAAGTTTTTTTGTTTTTTTGTTTTTTTTAAGGAAAGCAGAGGTTCACAAGTATCAACAAGTAAGAACAGTGCAGTAAATGACCCCACACTTGAGTGCTAGGCCAGAGACAGATAAAATGCAAGTTTTAAGAAAAAAAAACGATTTAAAAATAAGTGCATGCAGGAAATTCAGTAATCAGCTCTAGGTTGTGTTCTAAATACAGTTACCAACACAGAAATCAAGTTTAACAAGCCAGAAAATGTTCAAAAGTAGGCGGCAATGCAGAAAAACTTAACAAATAATTTGAAGCAAAATACTTAAAATCTCAAAAGTGGCTCCTTTCTTCTCTTAGCGTTTTCTCCTCTTGGTGGGTGCTTCACCAACAGCCAACAAGTCTGAAAAGATGCCAAAACTACGAGGCAATCGGGATTTAAGCGAGGGAGATCAAGGAGTTTTCCCACTTTTCTGAGATTTAAAAAAGTTCAGTTACAGATTTGCTGTTCTGAACTGTTTGTAAGTTTCTTGGAGGCCATTGTTTGCTTGGGCTAAAGAGAAGTCTCTGTGTTCATCAGTGGCAGTGATAAACATTGAGCAGCCTGTCATGTGTATATGTATATATATATATATATATATATATATATATATATATATATATATATACGACAGATATATATGACATATATATGTCTCAACCATAAGAAATTTGAACTTGTGAATATTCGAAACTTAGAAGTAGATATACATACATATATATATATATATATATATATATATATATATATATATATAGGTTCACTGGACAATCTCGAAATACTGAAATGTAGAATTTCAGTATTTCAAGACTGAATAGTCGAAAGTGCAGTTACTTAAAACTGCACTATCCCGAATGCGGACATGTTGAATCCGCTGTCATGGTGTCGCGTTTGTGACATGTGGTTTGTGGATTTAGCTGGGGATTCAGGTAAGTGGTGTTTACATAAGGGTACTGGGTAGGGATTTTGGTGTGTGTGTGTGTGTGTGTGTGTGTGTGTGTGTGTGTGTGTGTGTGTGTGTGTGTGTGTGTGTGTGTGTGTGTAGTGGTGTTTTTTGTGTGTTTTGTTTAGTGTGACCTCGGAGTTAGTATATATAAGTAAGGGGGTGCAAGGGTGCTTGTCCCCCTGCTTATAGGTAAGGTAGGTGTGTTTGTATGCTATGTTGTGCTTGTGTGTGCTGTTTTGTTTGTTGTAGAGTAGGTCGGTAGGTGTATGTGTGTTTGTGTGGTGGTGGTGTGTGTGTGTGTGTGTGTGTGTGTGTGTGTGTGTGTGTGTGTGTGTGTGTGCGTGTGTGTGCGTGTGTGTGTGTTTGTGTTGAAAATTGACAGACTAATTTTATTCAGTAATATGTGATCTTCCTCTTTCATAAATAAAATAATTTATAACAGCTTATTACCAAACCACTAAAAGTTAATCGTATATTAGACATATATTCAATAACAGGGGGTCTTCCTGTTTCTCCATAGAAACTATTACATCAACTATAACATCAGGCAAGACAGTCAAACCATGGCATTGTTTCATTTAGTCTTAGACTAAATTTGATGTCCACTAAAATCAAAATTTGCATATTTTTCAAATCTCATTTAGGATGACATCAATAATATGCTAAGCCATTATGGCTGAGATCTCCTGTTAACCACAGACAGAAATGTAAATCATGAATTAGACGATGAACTATATCACAGTCTGAATAGTTATATAGCCAAATGCTTTCTAGAAAGACAAATATATGCATATTTCCAAAACAGTCACCGTGATAGAGATATAAAACTGGCAAACTTTTTAACTACTTGATTTTGAAGAAAAGGACCCTAAACAAATAATAAATCCAGATTAAACAAAATATAAACTTTTCCAAATAGAGTTATTAACTCATAAAACATAAATACAAAGCAAATCTAGTTATGAAATTCAAATGCGATAATAAATGTTCCTTTAAATATATGAGCAAAATTAAGGAAAAAATCAGGACTGTGATATAGTAATGATTGACAACGGAACCCCTGGAGCACCCTGGAGAATATTAGGGTCCAACCTAACACTCTCTTACTAGGTGACTTCAACTACCCCTCCATTAACTGGGTAAACTACTCATGTACCAATACACTTGCCCAACGCTTCCTGGAGTTCATTAATTCCAGTGCCCTGGACCAGCTCGTTCTTACCCCCACTAAAGGTAGCAACATCCTTGACCTGGTCATTACTAACATGGGCGACTTTTGCTCTACACCAATAGAAAGCTCCTCCCTGGTTAGATCCGACCACAAACTAATCACCTTGGAAATCCACATCCCTCCCACCCCCACCCTCCCAGCAAAGGTAACCACCATGAAAAACTTCTCCAAAGCTAACTTTGGGATCCTAAAAACAGAGGTGGCTAACTTCACGGCACCCATGCAAATGCAGAATAGTTGCATGACCACAGAATCATACACCAATGCACTGTACGAACACGTACAGAAATGCATGGATCCAGCCATACCCAACAGAACCAAGACACTCTCCTCCAAAAAAAGGAAGCCAACTGGTGGTCCCCTGCCATAAACAAACTCTACAACAGAAGGAGGAAACTGATGCAGAATAAAGTGAAGTCCCAAGACTGGAAAAATTCCCTTATCTGTCTCAACAAACCCTCATCAAATTCTATAAAGCTAGGTATGAAAACAGAATTGCAGCAGATAGTAAAGACAACCACAAGGCCTTCTATAGTTATGTAAAGAATCTCCATGGCAATACCCAGATTTTCTCTGAGCTATTTCACAATGGTACCTCTTATACCGAGCCAACAGATATTGCCAATATACTGGCCAACAGATTCAGTGCCAACTTTACCCCTCCCCCCAAGGACCAATCACAATACCAGTAGATTGCCAGGTACCCAGTATTACTGCTGCACAGGATAAAACAGCACTGTCCAAGGCCAATAATACAGCTTCTATGGAATCTGACAATATCCCTGGTTGTGTTCTACAAGAACTACAGAGTGCACTGGCACCTCACCTGTGTGCTCTGTTCAATCACAGCCTCACCTCAAGCTTTGTCCCTAGTGAATGGCACAGTGCTACAGTCATTCCTCTACACAAAGTAGGAGTGACTACAGACCCTAGGAACTATTGCTCCATTAGCCTGACGGGTCTGGTATGCAAAGCTATGGAATGCATCATCATGGACCTAATAAACAAGGATATAGGGAATCTCCAAGCTCTAGATCCCACACAGTTTGGTTTTGTGAAGGGTAGATCATGCCTGCACAACTTGGTTGACTTCTCTGAATCAGTCACCAGAGCTGTGGATGAAGGCAAGGTGGTTCATACATCCTACCTTGATCTGGCCAAGGCTTTTGAGACCATTCCCCACTCAGGAATCACAGACAAACCTCACTAAGCTTGGCATCAACCCCTATATCACTAACTGGGTTGCAAACTGGCTCATAGATAGAACCCACAGTGTGAAAGTAGCTGACTCCAAGTCAGACTGCAGATTAGTCACGAGTGGAGTCCCACAGGGTAAGGTCCTGGGTACTCTCCTGTTTGGTATCTACTTCGCTGAAGTCTAGGCCAACACAAAGGGACTCTGACTGACAAAGTTCACAGACGATTGCAAGTTGGGAGCTATTATTAACTCCCCAGGTGATGTTAACATCCTACAGAATGACCTCACTGTGACCAACGACTGGTGTCAGAACCATGGCCTTAAGCTCAATGCCAAAAAATGTGTCATCATCCCTTTTGGGAAAAATCCGGTTCCCATGAATTACCACATTGATGGCAGTCCACTGAATACAGAAGACATTATACGAGATCTGGGAACACAGGTTGACAGCAACCTCTCTTCTGATCAACACATTGCCACTGTGGTCAGAAAATCCTTCTATGTGGTACATCTCATTACTAAGGGTTTTGCATCCAGGAAGAAAGAGATCATTGTCCCCCTCTACTCTTCCCTCATTAGGCCAGTCATTGAGTACAATGCCCCATTTAGCATGTACCTCACTAGACACCTGCAACAAATGGAAAGGCCGCAAAAGTACCTCACAAAGAGGATCCTAGGCCTTAAACACTTGTCCTATATGGACAGACTCAAAAAACTCCAACTATTCTCTGTCTCATATCACCTACTTAGAGGCGATCACTGCTTGACTTGTCTGTCCCAGCTCTGTTAGAAATGCTACATCTAAAGAAATCCCAATCCCTCCACACCACATGCTCCAGAGACCTCAACCTCATTACCACAATTAACAGAACATGCTGGAGGGACAGGTTCATAACCCAGAGACTGCCCAAGCTATGGAACAGACTTCACATACATGTTAAGCAGAGCACCTCGCTGACCCTCTTCAAGAGAAATCTTGATGAGTGGATGGGTAACAGAAAATTCACCCCGGGGATAACTCCAGTGGCTCTACTTGACAGAGGCACTGGGAACTAAGGTCGGGTGGAACTATGCCAGGGTAATCCTATGGCTAAGCTTGTAAAGGTCCCAGGGCCATTAGCCTAGTACATACCTATGAACCTATGAATCATCTCTGATTCAAAAGCTATATCCAATACATGGTTTGCAATATTTAGCAACAACTGTAAAACAGAAAAAAAGAGAACAAAACCCAGGAATAACTACAGAAAATGCTGTAGAAACAGCCTTGAACAGAATCATCTTTAACTCTGTGGAATCCGACATGTCAGGGGACTTTGTCACATAAATTTATAAATAATATTGTTAGACTTTTTACAATACTTACTACTGAAAGATAGAAAAAATACAGGAAATGTGGAAGTAATCTGTGGCACTTCCTGTTCACAGAAATGGTGATTCTGGAGCCATATAATTACCAGACGATAATTTTTAATATGCCTACATTGTAATGGACAAGTATGGATCTATTACTGATGACATAATACACCTGCCTCCAAGGACATTATAGCATCAGGAAGAGAAGGTCTTCACCTGTGCTTCCTGCCTCCAAGGACATTATAGCGTCAGGAAGGGAAGGTCTTGCCTTCTAAACTTTATAACATTCTTAGAAAAATGTAACTGCTGTTGAAAGCAAAGCTCTGATGACTCACACAGCATGTCTGTATCACCGATAATTCACATAATGTGTCATATCATAGCATCATAGATACTTACTAGGCTACCAATCTGTGAGAATCTTACGAAGCCTAGCCTTACATCCCCAAAGGAGATTTTAGCCCCTTATATTTTGTGCACATATAACCCAGAGTTGAGACATTTACATGTTGTCCCTGTCCCTGAGGGACAAGGGTGCTAAGCTGAGGGTGAGTTTGCAGTTACTCATCCATTCCTTCAAGTTACATTGAAAGGAGTAAGAGACGTACTTCATATTAAGTAGAGCCTCCCAGGCAAGCTACACCATTGATAAGACACCTGTAAGAGGTGACCCAGCAGTCAAGAATCTGGGAACATACGTGCATAATAATCTAACCATTGACCGGTGTGTGGCCAAGGTAGTAAGAAAATTATTCTGTGTCACCCAACTTATAGGTAAGGGCATGGCATCCAGGTCCAAGGTAGTGCCACTTTATTCAGCCCTTATTGGACCCATCATTGTTTATAATGCCCCATTTGGCACATACCTAACAAAACATATGCCACAGCTAGAACACCCACCAAGGTTCCTTATCAGGAGAATCCAGAGTATGAGCACATTTTTCTATACAGATCACCTTAAAGCCCTGTCTCTGTAATCTGTCTCTTACAGATTACTGAAAAGTGATCTATGCCTGGCATACAAGGTATCCTCAGATCCAGCTCTTATGGACCTTTTGCAGATCTACAAAACAAACACCATCAGGGCCACTGCATCCAAGGAGTTAAATTTTGCTTGTGACATAAGACATGTTGGTAAGACAGATATGTATTTCAGAGGATCCCCACACTCTGGAACAGGCTCCCCATCCATGGCAGACAGATATGTGTATCAGGGGATCCCCACGCTCTAGAGCAGGCTCCCCATCTATGAAAGACAGATACGTGTCTCACTAGATTCCCATGCTCTGGAGTAGGCTCCCCATCCATGGCAGACAGATATGTGTCTCAGGGGATCCCCGTGTCCTGGAGCAGTCTCCCCATCCATGACAGACAGATATGTGTCTCAGAGGATCCCCATGCCCTGTAATAGGCTTCCCATCCATGGCAGACAAACATGTGTCTCAGGGGATCCCCACACTCTGGAGCAGGCTCTCCATCCATGGCAGACAGATATGTGTCTCAGGGGATCCACATGCTCTGGAGCAGGCTCCCTATCCATTGCAGACAGATACATGTCTCACTAGATCCCCATGTTCTGGAGTAGGCTCCCCATCCATGGCAGACAGATATGTGTCTCAGGGGATCCCCATGCTCTGGAACAGGCTACCCATCCATGGCAGACAGATGTGTCTCAGGGGATCCCCACACTCTGGAGCAGGCTCCCATACATGGCAGACAGATCTGTGTCTCAGTCAGGGGATCCCCACACTCTGGAGCAGGCTCCCCATCCATGGCAGACAGATCTGTGTCTCAGAGGATCCCCATGCTCTGGACCAGACTACCCATCCATGACAGACAGATATGTATCTCAGAGGATCCCCATGCTCTGGAGCATGATCCCCATCCATGGCAGACAGATCTGTGTCTCATGGGATCCCCATGCTCTGGAGCAGGCTCCCCATCCATGGCAGACAGATATGTGTCTCAGGGGATCCCCATGCTCTGGATCAAGTTCTCCATCCATGGCAGACAGATATGTGTCTCAGAGGATCCCCATGCTCTGGAGCAGGCTCCCCATCCATGGCAGACAGATATGTGTTTCAGAGGATCTCCATGCTCTGGAACAGGGCCCCCATCCATGGCAGACAGATATGTGTCTCAGAGGATTCCCACACTCTGGAGCAGGCTCCCTATCCATGGCAGACAGATATGTGTCTCAGGGAATCCCCATGCTCTGGAGCAGGGTCCCCATCCATGCCAAATTGTTATGTGTCGGGGGATCTCCATGCTCTGGAACAGGCTCCCCATCCATGGCAGACAGATGAGTGTCACAGAGGATCCCCATGCTCTGGAGAAGGCTCCCCATCCATGGTAGACAGATATGTGTCTCATGGGATCCCCATGCTCTGGACCAGGCTCTCCATCCATGGCAGACAGGTGTGTGTCTCAGAGGATCCCCATGCTCTGGAGCAGGCTTACCATCCATGTGAAGCAGAGTCCATCCCTAACCCTACTTAAGCATAACCCCTCCAATGCATGGGAAATCAGAAATTCACCCTGGGTCTGGCCTCCATGTCTCTGATAGAAAGAGGCAGACAGCAATGCCCAAGCTAACTTACCCCCACTTATAACCTCTAAATTCTTCCTAACTAATTTATCCCCTAGTAATGAATGTTTATGATACATAGGTACACATCTGGGTTGGATTGCACAGTTAGGCTTATAAAGGTCCTAGTAGTAAATTTGTAGAAAAACACCAAGTAACAAAAGGCACGAAAATGGAGCAGAACACAGGAATAAATAAAATGTATTAACTCTGCCACTACTAGCCCAGGTTTGAACGATATGGTGTCCCTCACCAGTTATTTAAAACTTCGATATGGTGTCCCTCACCAGTTATTTAAAATTTAAAGCAGACTTTTTATTTTAATGAGGTTTACACTATGACCTTGTTTTTTCATTTCTATGTAAGTTTTTATAGGACTGATATTAATTATTGCTTGTTCCAAGACATTTTGGGTTTTTATTGGACATATTTTAATGTATATATCGCTTGTTGCACAGATTTATACATATGATGTTCATATTTTCTCTAAAAAACAGTTGATAGTTTTGTATTACACCCACAAGCTGGCATTTTTTGTAATTTAGTGTTAGGGGACACATTTACCATATATATACATTTTTTACAGTGGTACTAAGTAATGGCTTATATTATTTTAATTTACTGGTAAAGAAACAATTCAGAAAACAAGGGAGTCTATGCCTTTAAACATTTATATGCTTAATTATTCAATTGTATTCAATCAATGGCTTAATTGTTGTATGTATAAAAGGATGGTCTTGCTGACTGTCAGGTATTCTGCAGAAGTCAATCCTAATATTTGACGAAAGCACTTAATAAATTTTATTTATTCCTGTATCCTGCCCCAAGGTCCTAGTACTAGTTAGCCTAGTATATAACTATGAACTATGGAAGATGGTTCTGTAACAGTGTAATTCTCTTTGATACATACCTGGTCCTTCAACATATCCTATTCATGCTGCAAAACAGACTGAGATGTCTTGGGTGGGTGTTTATTCCATCATTGGACCTGTAAATGTGTAATACATTTGACAGTATAAGGTCTGTTAAGCCCCTTTACACGAGGCAGAGGTCACCCTGCAGTAGCTTGCATGATACTGAGAAGAAACAAACTAAGTTCTGAGATGGTCATGCAGTTTTTATAATTCAGACCCTTGTTTTTCTTAGTGAGGAAACATTTTAATCATCACAGATGTGACAAATGTTTTAGACAGGTACATACTGAAGGAGGCATTACACTCAATGATTGGCCAAATGAGTACAGAGTACACTGGAATGATTACATCCCTGGACCTGATGTTACACCTTTTGATATAAATCCTGAGATGAAAAAGGACTTCCTTACTATAGTAGACATGTGGTAATCAAAATTCAGTTTGTTGTCAACATGGGTTCACAGATCCCAGACTACTGGATCAATTTTCAGGGGTGTGCTGTCAGTGTGATAGTTACAAGCCTTGCTTGCAGAAAGATACTCTTATACATTTCTTGGCATTTAACTATAATCCACGGTTTTAACACCAGCTGTTTATTTGGGACAGGCCCTCTTGGAGGATCATGATGTTCCCTGGGGAGTTTATGATGTCACCAAGTTTGCATTCATCTGCAGACTTGGTCAGCCACAAACCATTAACATTAGATTTGGCCTTTGAGAAGTAAAATGCCAAGGAGGACTGGCCCAGGAGCTGAACACTGGGGTACACTACTAGTGGGGTACACTACTAATGAGGGTACACTACTAGTGGGGATACACTATTAGTGGGGCTATACTACTTGTGGGGTACACTACTAATGGGGATGCACTACTAGTGGGGATACACTACTAGTGAGATGTCTTTTGGAAGAGGTTGAGCAACCCAGCTTTATTTCCTGGATTCTATTTGTGAACCAATTTGCTGTCCAGTGAGTTACACAGAGATTTACATGTAGCTTGAAGAGTTTATCTACGATCCCTGAGTGTAGGATGGTGTAGAATCTAGTTAAGTGGTATTTACTGCTTTGCCCTCATCCATTTCTATGCTGTCTTTTTTGAAGAAATCAAACAGGTTAAGTTGGTAGGATCTACCCTTGAGAAATCTGAACTGGCTTGGACTGCGTGTTTGTAGGTTACCTAAATCCTTTTTTATTCATTAAACAATGATGTGTTTCATAGTTTTACCAATGAGGCTGGTCACGTGTATGGGCCTACAATTACCAGGGTCCTCTGAAGTCATTGTGCAAGGCAATAACTGTTGCTGTTCTCCATTCATCTGGCATGAAGCCTATTTTGATGATGACACTGAACAGCCTCTGTAGATTGTCTAAAATGTCATATTTCTGGTTGACCGGTAGGCAGCTTGCTATGTTGCCTGGTCCCAGTTCAAATAGAGTGTGTTTATCTAGCAAAATGGTTGACATAGTCCCAGATATAAGTATACTGAGAAAACTAAAAGAATTGAAATGAATTGCTGTACAGTGAACTTGATTAAAGAATGAACTGGAGTGGGGAAATGCTTTCATGCACACAGACACAGCAAATACAGTCTCGTTACAGTTTATCTTCATATCAGAGGTAAAACTGGATAACAACATGCACAAATGACTACAAGGTAACAAATATTATGTCCACTCAAGATTAAATGGTGACATGGGGGACTAAATACTGGACGCTTATGCTCTGACAAGGCTCTCCTGTTCACTGTAAAGAGCTGATGGTCATATGGTTAAACTGACATTCTGACGTGATGTAAGCACAATTTGCAAGAGCTTGAAGTAAAAAAACAAGTAACAAACCAACACAGCTGGGCAAAAAACTCTATTTATTAAACAAAATAGAATGTTAAAGGTGAGTGCTTTCATGATAACACTATCGCTTCTTCAAACTGGACAGGTTTTTGCCCAGCCATGTTGGTTCGGTACTTGTTTTTTACTTCAAGTTTATGCAGTTTTCTTGTCACGCGTCTTTCATCTGTTCCTGTATTTTTTTTTTTTTTTTTTTTTTTGTGGACAGTTTGCAAGATGCCTATGTCAATTGTCTTCATAGTGGTTAGGGAAGCATTTGAGACACTGCATCTGTTACTGAAGGGATTACCAAGGCAATCCAGAGACTTCATTTTGTAAACTTAGGACATTGATTTGTCCATTTTTAATCTAATTGTACAGTACAGTGAGGCTTCTCTGTAAGCATTAAATGAAATGATTTACACAACCTATGAAAGTTAAAATAATTTGTAATTAAAGAATATAGTGGTGTCACAAAATTCTAGTTAAGTGGACAGGTTAAGGGAGCTTTCCCTGTACTAAGTGTCATGCAAGCTCCTGAAGGAAGTCTATGTCTGATCTTCAAGGTATTATCACACCTAGATCTGTTTGAAATGTGTGTGCGTGTGTGTGTGTGTGTGTGTGTGTGTGTGTGTGTGTGTGTGTGTGTGTGTGTGTGTGTGTGTGTGTGTGTGTGTGACTATGTCTAGCACCATGTCAGGTAACTTCCTCATAAAACTAAATACAAATCACAGAAAAAAGAAGGATCAATCCCTGACACAGTGTTTCCCTACATTACATAATAGAAAACCATCCCTGGTTAAAAATGCATCTCCCTACTTACTTTTAAGAAATCAATTGACAGTTTTATGGGAGTTAGAAATATTGGCATGAAATGATGCCAACCAGACTGATGATGAGAAGAAACGCCTTGCAATGTGGTTCGCCATGGAAATTAAAGTATATGGAAGTGAAGCCTGATAAGATGAAAGGGAATGGAAAATGGCTGCCTGATCACAAGCAGATGGGTGGATGTTATAGAGGCTTTATCAGGGCAGACGTCAGTAGGAATTAAGCAGGGCACTTTGTGCCAGAACCTCAAGCTGTAACAATAAGGAGTAATGGTTATACACCGGTGTTGATGAAATCCTGACAAACCTGAAAATAAACACAACAGCATTTTTCCTGAGAATTGCAGTGTTAAAACTGTATGTGATTCAGATGTGTGGCATGCACCACTGGGAAGGAAATGGCTGAAATGACAAATTCCACTGACATTCAATTACTGAATCAGCATGCAGACAAGGATCAGGTCACCAGAAATGGTAACATCAGTCAGAGAAACAAGTAAAAATACCTGGTATGACTCATTCGGTCCAGTAGGTCATCAGATCATTATGAACATTTTATTCACTCAGGAACAACAAAGGCAGACAAAATCAAAGCCTCGTAAATTCAGCAACAAGTTCCGGAAGGCCTATTGTTTAACAGGGTCCCACAATCTCAACAACTGAGGCTCCCTCCCTTATCACTACCTGTTGATACATACATACATACAAATAGTCCAAGTACAGGTAATAACGCCCTTCTAGCCTGACAATATACAAAAACAGTTGTTCCCATAATAAGTGTCCAGACTGTTAAAAAATATCTAAACTAGTGCTTGCTTTAATGTCATTTGGTAGTCTGTTCCATGCATCAGCTGCTCTCTCAGAGAACCAATTAACACACTTCTCATTCTTATAGAATATTTTTAATTTCTCCAAATCTTTTGGGTTTCTAATACCATGATGGGAATGGACCCCATTCCTAAGTCAAAGTACGATTAAAGTTCATGAAATTAGTATTGTTTCACTCTTTGATATCAGCCAAAAGTGCTCTTCGCAGCACCCGCAATCTGCCCAGTAATGACTCCTTCCGCAATTCATTACATGTATTGATAGTGTATCTAAATACGATTGTAAATTCTTTTTTATAAGACCCATTGCTCCTACTACTATTGGAACTATCTGGGTATCTTTCTTCCACGTTGCTCTCATTTCTGCTTGTAAATTCTGATATTTTATGACTTTGTGTCTCTCTGTATGTAGGACACTGTATTCACTGGGTGTGGTGATTTCAATGATCAATGCTACTTTTGTCTTCTTTTCTTGGACCACTATATTCGGTTTTCTAGCATCTATCTTTTGAACTGTTGGTAATGGGTGATCCCTTGTGATGTAGACTTCATTTCCTATGATGCTTTGTGGCTCATGTTTCCAGTGTTTTTCAGCCACTTCAATACCATAATGTTTGCACAATCCCTAGTGCAGCAGTCTCGCCACATTATTATGCCTTTCAGTATACAGTCCTTCTGCCATTAGGATGTCACAACCAGCAACGAGGTGTGCAACTGTTTCCAATTCTGTTTTGCAAAACCTACATTTGTCTGTTTCTCCCACATGTTCAATGGACTTTGTAAACCAACTTATATGTAACCCACTATCTTGTGCCGCCAATATTAACCTTTCATCTCTTGGCTTGAATACGCCTCTCCTTAACCATTCCTTCGTTTGTTCCTGATTAACATGAGGTTCTTCCAGAAGTTTTCTATACTTGCAAATATATTTATGCATTTTCCACATTTCATGCCTTCTCATCTGGTCCTTCACCTTATATTCTTTCTTTTGTTTTTTTTTGGCACATTCGGTTGCTGCCTGATTTTTATCTATATTCTACATAGGTTGTCTGATGAATCTCTAGTACTTTTTGATAAACCAAAACATTGCCAGAGGTAGTTGTCTCTGTATGAGCTATATACCTGTCTCTCAATCTCTTAGATCAAAAATCTAGAAAAAACTAATATAATGGGGGGATAAAGTCCTAAAAGTAGGGACATATTTTAAACATTGCTAGACATTGCTCTTATAAAATTAGACAATTTCGAGAATAACAAGATTTGTGTTAACATGCCTTTTCTGAAGGATATGAAGTCTGAAACTCAGATATATTTCACTATTTAGTGACTTCAAAACTCAGTGATTTGTCAGAAAAACACAAATTTTATGAGTAACAGACCAAAAAATATGAGGCAAAAATATGGACATTCTGTGAAAATCTGGACAGTTTAGTGGCATTCCTGAATAAGGTCTCCTCTTAAATATTTGTATGAGACACAGTAAAAGTTTAGATATTTAATCTTTCATAATAACTTAAATTTTCACATCCATGGATGCCCTTGGTATATTTCCACTGTATTCTTTCCAGTTTTCTCATGCTTGTTTTCTTATAAGGTTTCCATATTGTTATTCCATACTCAAGTTTGGGTCTAATGTAACTAACAAACAATGACTTCATCATTTCTGATTTCCTAGACTTTATAAATCTTTTTCTGTAACCTATAGTTCTATAACTATCATTAACCAATTGATTGATATGATTACAAAAAACTCATATACCCAGGTCCTTAAATGAATCTACAGTTTCAATCACTGTGTGCTGTATTAAATATTCATCTTTCAATTTATGTCTCTTAGATCTCACATGCTTAGTTTTTGACATATTTATCAGCATACTATGATGACAAAAAGATACACTGGAAAGAGTTAAAGTTTGCCATACATGTACAATGTGTTCAGTCCACTGGCCACATTTTACATGTATATCAGCAGAAATGGCGTGATGCAAATAATAGTGAGCGTGGCTCAAGGACTGCTCGTCTGGAAGTGAAGAGCTCATTGCATGTTGTAAAACGACATTTCATGCCAGCAAAAGATTGATACCATCAGCTGAAGGCGTACTCCCACTGATGGATCCAGCACATAAAACACAGAGGTGAAGCAAGTCGTAGGGCATTTGGCTTCCTACCGGCAGACATAACAAAGTCAGCTTCTGCTTCTTATGGTGAGATGTTGCTTCAATCTCAAGATGGGCTGACATGCTGAAAGACATGTCTGGAAGGATATCAGGGCCAGAAGGTATGTTAACATTCATTTTACAGTTAAATATCTTCTGAGGTGGAAAACAAGGTCTTTGTATTTTTACTCTACAAAAATGGCCTTCCTATGCATAATCTGACAAATCCATTGTTGGCTTCAAGTTTGGGGTAGGAGACAAAAATGGAAGACCTGGATTGGACCCACCACTGTAACTCCTTTGTTGGAGAGGGCAACATAGGAAGACTGAACTGTATTTATTCCCACCGTATTTTCCTCTTGTGGCGCAATGCATAAGGAACCGTAAATTAATATACGGATACGGAGTGGGGTATCTTCACAAAAGCTCTAGCCATTAGATGACTTTGTTTTGTGGTTTTACTTAACGCAAGGTTTATGTATAGTCTTCATGATTCAGCCATCCATGTAACGGTAGATATGAATTCTCTTCACCTTCAGGTGTGCAAACACTGAGAATGGGATTGCAGAAATACTCTGGATAAAGTAGAAAGTCTAAAAGACAGAACCCCACCCTGACTCTGTGCAGGTGCAGGTATACCTCCTAGATATTCAGACTCAAAAGTAAGGCATATTGTTGCAGGAACATGAAAATTTGCAGGGAAAGCATGCTGAACTTTTCTCTCTTTTTTAAACTTTTGTGTTTGGCAGCTGTGAAAGTAAACTTCTATAGTTTTACATTCTTTGGAACTAAAAAAAAAAACTTGAAGTAATCCCTGTTCTTTTTTCTGATTGTTTTGCATGGACTTCCAGAGGATTTTAAAGTACTGAAATGGCTGACACCAGCTACTGTTCTGGTGAAGAGTGGATGAGGCCTGACTCTGCTTTGGCACAGAATTCTAGTGTATCCCAATGACACATCTCTTACCCACTGCAGAGGTGTTACCTGTACCCATTGTTGTGAAAGCATGAAAAGGAAAAATATGTCTGCCATTTGCAATGCATGCCGGTGGGTGTGATGTAAATAGTCTAGCAGCTGGCTTAGAGGTATTAATGAACTGTTTCCAGTGGTGCAATGGTGCAAGGTTTGATTCTCACAGCTTCTATTGTTTAACTGCGTGACTCTGAACAAGCCACTTAACCACACACCGCTCCTGGGCTGAGTCTTAAAGGGGCTGATGGAGATTAGTGTTCAACCCTGGGAAACAAACATAAATAAATAAATGTGGGTTGACAAAATTGTACCTTGCTGGATGGAAGCATCTTCCTGTTGCTGTTTATGTAGTTTCTTCTACTGGAAGTGGTTGCTGTTTCATTTGATTTATTTTAAACCCCTATTGTCCTTTCTTCTTATGGCAATAAAGGCCAGTTTTATGTTTTTTAATCAGGCAAATTCTGCTTTTTATTTACACTGATGTGTTTTACATCCTGTATTATTTTCTCTTCTAGTTGTTGCAGAACTTTGTTTCTGGTTTTCTAAAAAATGCTTTTAAGTCAGACAAGCATCTCCTCTATAAGCAGCTCATTCAGCACCTTACACTGTTAAATAGTCGTTCAGCACCTTACACCATTAAATAGAGTCATTCAGCACCTTACACCGTTAAATAGAGTAATTCAGCACCTTACACCGTTAAATAGAGTCATTCAGCACCTTACACCATTAAATAGAGTCATTCAGCACCTTACACTGTTAAATAGAGTCATTCAGCACCTTACACTGTTAAATAGAGTCATTCAGCACCTTACACCATTAAATAGAGTAATTCAGCACCTTACACCATTAAATAGAGTCATTCAGCTCCTTACACCGTTAAATAGAGTCATTCAGCACCTTACACTGTTAAATAGTCGTTCAGCACCTTACACCGTTAAATAGAGTCATTCAGCACCTTACACCGTTAAATAGAGTCATTCAGCACCTTACACCGTTAAATAGAGTCGTTCAGCACCTTACACCGTTAGAGTCGTTCAGCACCTTACACCATTAAATAGAGTCGTTCAGCACCTTACACCATTAGAGTCGTTCAGCACCTTACACCGTTAAATAGAGTCATTCAGCACTTTACACCATTAAATAGAGTCATTCAGCACCTTACACCATTAAATAGAGTCATTCAGCACCTTACACCATTAAATAGAGTCGTTCAGCACCTTACACCGTTAAATAGAGTCATTCAGCACCTTACACTGTTAAATAGAGTCATTCAGCACCTTACACCGTTAAATAGAGTCGTTCAGCACCTTACACCGTTAAATAGAGTCATTCAGCACCTTACACCATCAAATAGAGTCATTCAGCACCTTACACCGTTAGAGTCGTTCAGCACCTTACATCATTAAATAGAGTCGTTCAGCACTTTACACCCTTAAATACAGTTGTTCAGCACCTTACACCATTAAATAGAGTCGTTCAGCACCTTACACCGTTAAATAGAGTCATTCAGCACCTTACACTGTTAAATAGAGTCATTCAGCACCTTACACCATTAGTCGTTCAGCACCTTACACTGTTAAATAAAGTCATTCAGCACCTTATACCATTAAATAGAGTCGTTCAGCACCTTACACCTTTAAACAGAGTCATTCAGCACCTTACACCATTAAATAGAGTTGTTCAGCACCTTACACCATTAAATAGAGTCGTTCAGCACCTTACACCATTAAATAGAGTCATTCAGCACCTTACACCATTAAATAGAGTCATTCAGCACCTTACACCGTTAAATAGAGTCATTCAGCACCTTACACCGTTAAATAGAGTCATTCAGCACCTTACACCATTAAATAGAGTTGTTCAGCACTTTACACCCTTAAATACAGTTGTTCAGCACCTTACACCATTAAATAGAGTTGTTCAGCACTTTGCACCCTTAAATACAGTTGTTCAGCACCTTACACTGTTAAATAGAGTCATTCAGCACTTTACACCCTTAAATACAGTTGTTCAGCACCTTACACTGTTAAATAGAGTCGTTCAGCACTTTACACCCTTAAATACAGTTGTTCAGCACCTTACACCGTTAAATAAAGTCATTCAGCACTTTACACCCTTAAATACAGTTGTTCAGCACCTTACACCATTAAATAGAGTCGTTCAGCACTTTACACCCTTAAATACAGTTGTTCAGCACCTTACACCGTTAAATAGAGTCGTTCAGCACTTTACACCCTTAAATACAGTTGTTTAGCACCTTACACCATTAAATAGAGTTGTTCAGCACTTTACACCCTTAAATACAGTTGTTCAGCACCTTACACCGTTAAATAGTTGTTCAGCACTTTACACCCTTAAATACAGTCGTTCAGTACCTTACACCATTAAATAGAGTCGTTCAGCACTTTACACCCTTAAATACAGTCGTTCATAGGTTCATAGGTTATTACTAAGCTAACTGCCCTTGCGAGCCATTTTAAGCTTAGCCATTTATCCCTTGTCAGACTCAAACCCTGCACCTTGTGTTTGTAAGGCAAACACCTTAACCATTAGGCCACCCTCCCAACCCTACCTTACAGCGCCTTACACCCTACCTTACAGCACCTTACACCCTTACACCCTTACAGCTACATTTCACCATATGCAAACCCACCTAACTAGCTTTTTGTCTGGGATTATATGGGTTACTTTTTGAAAGTGACATCAGATATCTCTTGTTAGGAAATTTCTGTTTGCTTTAGTATATCTGATAGATACTGTGCCATACGAATCTGATAATTAAAATCTCAGATACCCAGATGCTCAACGTATAGACATGTTTACTAAATCTATTTAACACCCCACATTCCTTATCAGATGGTAAAGAAATGCTGATAAGATGTGAGTAAATCAAAAAAACTCTTTCTGGTTTTATGTCATACAGTTTCAGGGGTACCCTCTGGATATCTACAGAGGTGACTATACTATTTGAGTGACTTTTAGAACTGAACTTTTTTATTTTTTATTTTTTATTTTGTTGGAGGGGTAGTAACCACCTGCAGCAACTCTCACTTCACGAGAAACACTTTGGAATGAGTCGGTAAATTGCGGAAAGAGAATAGGTGTGACCTGCTCAAGGTTCAGGATCTTCATATGTCTCTGTTTTGGGGAGGAGAAATTTCCTCAAAGAGCATCAGAAGGGTCCCGTTATAAAATTTAACAAGAAACAACTTCTCAGAAGACCAGAATAAGGACCTCTCACCATTTTTATGTCACATCCAACTTGAAAAGACAACTGGTCAAAATAAGTTAAGGGCGTGGTCTTTTCCTTACCCTCAGTACATGAAGAAGATAACTGTGAGGGTTCCTTTTTACATTTTTCTACAGCTTTTCTACGGACAGATAGTTGAGGCCAGCCGTGAAGCCTAAAGCAGTTATCTACACTAAAACAAAATATTCTAGTGTGATTCTTATAGTCTCATGACTAAAGAAGCCTCTGATGTCTTGGAGAGCAATGCCTAAATCTCAAATTCTTTAAATCGGTCAGCACATAATTACCCTAATCACAGGCATTTCCATGGGAGAGCACATGGTTAATTAGCATTAGTCACTCCTCCAAAATGCATCATTAGCATTCAGCAGTAACACAGAGACTGCCCACCACAGTAATTCTACCAACCACATGGAATATCTGCAGTGGGTCTGTATGTGAATCAGAAAAGGGCGTCCACCCATGGTTGGCTGCCTGTATTAAGGCAGCCCTTTCTGAATACATGGGTCAAGCTTTAATTTTATAGTTAAACAGATAAGAGTAACACTTCACTAGCAAACAATGAGACATTCTACAGCTTATCTGGTGTTGTAATATAACTCATCCCTGTTCATATAAAGATTTCTCCAACAACTAACTTTTTAGAAAACAGTTCCTTTTTAGCTATTTATAGCACTTTAGTGGCCTAAGCAAGCTAGACTCAGGATATGAAGCTGTGAGCAGCGAATAACAGTATACTGACTAGCTTATGTTATGCAGGCTGAGACAAATTTCTTGCTGAAATTGTGAAACATTTTGAAACAGTTAAAAATATGTAACCTTCATGATTTGTGATGGAAATTTGAAATGAAAAAAAATGAAACATTTCTGAGTACTAAACAACATCTAAGTGATATTATAGGGTGAAAAATAACTCAGGATATAAGAACATATTTTTTGTGCCTTTTTCTTCCACGTCTGCCTGCTATCATGTTTTTCACTCTTTTTCCTGTCCATCTGTTCCCCAAGCCTGTTTCCCACTGAAACTGAGAGGCCATTAACGAAGCAAACACAGAGGTGGTCTGCGGCCTCATCAGCATCCTGTTCTAGTATGAACTCCTCCATCTGGTAGGTAACATGAACAGCTGCATCTGTGCTGGGGTGTGCTATGCCCCCCTGCTCCATGTGCATTCTGTTACACACACACACACACACACACACACACACACACACACACACACACACACACACACACACACACACACACACACATATATATATATAGAGAGAGAGACAGACAGACATACATACACACAGACACACACATTCACACAAACACAAACTCACACTCACACACACACACACACACACACACACACACACACACACACACACACACACACACACACACACACACACACACACACACACACACACATGCATACACATTCACACACACACACACACACACACACACACACACACACACACACCCTCACATTCACACATATACAACACACACACACAAACACACACACACACACAAACTCAGACTCATACACGTAAACACACACACACGTGCGTGTGCACACACACACACACACACACACACACACACACACACACACACATGCACACACATTCACACATATACAAACACACACACACAGCTCACACATACACAAACTCATACTAATACACACACTCACTTAGGTTCATAGGTAGGTACTAGGCTATCGGCCCAAGGGTCTAAGAAAGCCTAGCCAACAAGGTTCCCTGGGTTTCACCACCCAAGAAAGTTATTTTCCTGTGAACCAGTCCAGCAGAGCCACAGAAGTGATCCCCGGGGTGAATTTCCTATTTCCCATCCACTCATCAAAATTTTTCTTGAAGAGTGCTAATGAGGAACTCTGCTTGACATAGATGGGTAACTTGTTCCAGAGTATGGGACAGGAATCTATCCCTCCAGCGTGTCCTGTTTATTGTGGTGACAAGGTTTAGGTCCCTAGAGCGTGTAGCTCGGAGGGATTGGGATTTCTTTAGATGGAGCATGTCCAACAGCTCTGGGTTTGACATAGCTTTGTATGTTAGGCAGAGATCACCTTGGAGTAGGCAATATACTACGGAGTAAAGCTGGAGTTACATTCATGCATACATACACACACACACACACACACACACACACACACACACACACACACACACACACACACACACACACACACACACACACACACACACGCACGCACAGAAGCACACACCCTCACATTTACACACACACACACACACACACACACACACACACACACACACACACACACACACACACACGCAAATACCGTCAAGTACATGCACACACATTTCACAATTCATCAGGTGAACTACTGAGGGGGAAGAAGCCAGAGTACATTTCAACCTACCAGAAAGGCTGCAATTACAACACTCGGGACTATTGGCAGAAGTGAGAAATAGAAAAGCTATAAGGTCAGATAGGGAGGAATTGCCTGATTTAATACATTTTTTGATAAAGGCTTGAACCTGGGAGACATATCTAAAGGTAGTTCTGAGAACTGGTTATAAGGCGTGAATGTACGGGATTCAGGAAGGGGCTGCATAAAGTAAATAAGATTTGACGGAGTCCTGACTGAAGGAAATTTGCCTAGCTTCCAAGATTTGCAACAAAGTTGAGGAGATTCAAAATTTTTAGGTGGAAGTATCTGTACATATTTTTTGCACTCCCCCTAGGCTGAGCAAAATGTTTTTCTCGTCTTTTTCTATATACTGGAGGTTTTCTCAGCCATTGGCAGCCAACTGGGAACATATTTCTTTAATTGCCTAAAAGTGTAAGCTTTTAAAAAGCAGCTGCAAACCCTTTTGAAATGGATAGGTGGGGAGGAGTACACTCTGAAAAGGAAGTTATTCCTATTGACCAGGAACTGGGGACAAGGGTGAAAACAAGGGAAAAAGACTTCTTTACTTGGTTATGTTGGTCCGTACCTCTCAACTGTACAGATTTTCGCAGAATGTCCAGATTTTTGGCTCATATTTTTGAACTGTTCCTCATAAAACCTGTGTTTTTCTGACAAATTACTAGGATGATCTGAGCAATGAAGTCACTAAATAATGATATACATTTGAGTTTCAGACTTCAAACCCTTCAAAAAAATTATGTTAAAACAAATCCTGTTACTTTAGCAACTTTCTAACCTTATAAGAGTAATATTTAAAATATGTCCCTATTTTGGGGTCTTTGTCCCCCCATTTTGCCAGTCTTTGTCCAGATTTCTTGCACTGAGAGGTTGAGAGCCAAAAAGAATATTACTAGACACTGGAAATCCGAGGCCACCCTACACATCAGCCAGGTTGAGGGAACAACGCAAGAAGTTAAAAAATGGAAATAGCTAAAGTAGAGACAGAGGGTGCAGCAAACGTCAAAATACTTAAAAAATGGCAGCTATGGAACAGAGTTATGCAGCGGTAATAACCATCAAGGAAAGAATTATGGGTAGTCCAGCAGGGTATGTTGTGAGAATAAAGGAAATCTAAAGATAAATATATATATATAAAATGCCATTATATACATTTTTTATTTATATATATATATTTCTTATATATATTGTATGCATATTGTTGCATTATTTTATGTCACTTTTTACAGTACTTGCTTCAAACAGATGTTGGATCAGTACTGAAAGTGTATTGACACATTTTTCAGGAATGTTTGAGTGATTTTACTTGCTATACAGGTAGTTTTATTTGTTTAATTGTTTTTTATTATGCATATGCTATATTTATGCTTGGTTTAATATAATCCTTCAAGTGATTGGTTCAACCTGTTTGCCTCACTTTGATTGATGTTTGCAATATAGAAGCATGCCAGTTCATTCATTTTCTGTAGAAGATCTGATGAAGCAGATATGAAAGTGCTTACCTTTTTAATTTTATGAGCGAATAAACATTTTTTTTATAACTCCTGGCACTGTTTTATTCTGCTGGTGTTTTTTGTTACACATTTTTGTTTTTATTTCCCATGGTTTATTTATCTCAACAAGTGAATTTCTTTTTTAAAACTAAAGATGTCTTCAAGTGAACTGTCCCCTACTGGTTACTGAACAGTTATGAAAAGAGACATGAAATGATAGTTGCCACTGATGTTAAAATAACCTAGACACTCGTCTTTAATGGATAAGAAAATACATTTTTGCAAGGAAGCATGTATAAAATGGGAATATAAGTGTTAATTACTTTTATAAATAAATTAATTAAATCAGATTAATTACATTAATAAATAAAGCATTGCAATTAAAAAATGGTCTCATCAGTATTCAACCTTATTCTAGAAGTACAGAATATGTCAAGCTTAAATTATCTGCGTAAACAGGTATCTGGGCGAGATGGAAGCAAATGTGCAAGTGAAAATGTTGAGAATACAGATGAGGAAATGTTTAGAGCCTGAATGCTCTACCAGTGATAGATTCTGATTCCCTCTGGCCACAAGAGACAAGGTCAGTTATTCACTGGGAATAAAAATCCATTTTTTAGATGTCATATATCTGGTTGGGCATACACAAAAGTCTGCATTTTTTTCATTTGTTTGCTTTTACAACATGTTGCACCAGAAAATGATTTTACTGAAGTTTGAGACAACACTGATACAGTAAGTTCTGAGCTGTATGTTTGGTTAGCAGTGTTATTAGCTAGTAGTACTGGTGCCACTGGTCCAGAACGTTTGCATTATGTCTTACCCTGGTGTAAGATTTTTCCAGTCACAAAAATGGGAAAACATTTAAGTATATAATTATAAAGGAGAAATTGTTTTACCTAAAATACTTATTTATTTTATTTAGTTAGTTTGACTGGGTAGGACCCAATTTCCAGTGGAGGCCCAGGGACAAAAGTTCCAAAGTATTACAAAACATTTTAAGAACAATAGTTTTACAGTCTTTAAAAATAATACAAAAAACTGCAACAGTTTAAATAATTATGCCAAATTACACATAGTATGAAAACATTGGTTAAGAATTGATACCAGTTTTATGACAATGAATTAACAGAGAAATTTTAACCAGTTTATAGAGAAATTAAAGGTTAGTTAGGATAATACAAACAGGAACTGCAATACAAAGAGAGAAAAGCAGGCTTATGGTATATTTAGAGAGAAAGTCTATGTTGAGAAGTTGATTGAAGTAAGGAAGTGACTGAAGAAGTGAGAATAAGAAGGTATAAGGTATGAACAGGTATCTGTCCACATTTAGGGATAAAGTTTATCCCGGCTTTGAGCAAGAACAGAGCCACCTTTTGGCTAGGGAGTCTTTCAGAATGGATTTGAAGGATAGGAGGGAGCGTCTTGACCTGATGGAGAGAGATAAGAAGTTCCAGGCCTTAGCAACACGATACGAGTACAGACCATGCCCAGCAAATTTGACAGGTCTGTGGACAGGCAGGAGTTTTTGGTCACTGGATTTTAATGACCAACTGGGAACATACTTGTATAGGATCTTATTTAGTGCTGGACAAGCAAATGGATTCTGGATAATTTTATAAGTGGTAAGAAGTTGCATATATGTTAGTTGATGAGGTAGTTCTAGCCAATTTAGGCTTTTTAGTGCTATACAGTGGTGGGTTCTGAAAGGGGTGTTTGCTATAAATTTAGTAACTTTGTTACAGTATTGTTCAAGGTTTGATTTTTGTGATGCCCAAAGGTTAGTAAGGATGCGAACGCCATAAAGAAGTGTGAGAGAAGATAAACAGTGGCAAGAGTCAGCTGACCTGTGAGAAAGCTTTTGGCTCTGTAAAGCATCCCTTAGTTTTTATGGGGTTTTTCTTCTGCAATTTTTGTATATGCAAATTAAATTTAAGGTTAACATCCACTATCACCCCTAATAATTTTCTGTGAGAAGTGACTTCAAAGACTGTTTTACTAAGGGAGAGTACTTTAAATTTTATTTTATTATGGGGGAATAGATTTGGGGAAAAATAGTATTTTTTTTTAGACTGAGCATGAGTTGTGAGTTACACAGTCATATTTCAGTTGCTGTTAAAGCTTCCTGAGTAATTTTTTGGAGGTGTGCCATTTTGTCACATGTGCAAATGAGTGTGGAGTCATCTATGTACTGTATTAGGGAGGCCTGATGTGTGGATGTGTGGAGGGTGTTGGTGAGAATGTTAAAGAGGAGGGGACCAAGGATAGAGCCTTGTGGTACATGGATGGTGACTGGGAGGTATGGAGTGCGGGTGGAGTGCCATTTTACTGACTGATACCTGCTGGACAGGTAGCTTTTGTACCATAGAAAGGTGGGCTGTGAGAGACCTAATTTGGACATTTAAAATAGAAGTTTGCGGTGACAAACTGTGTTGAAGGCTTTAAACAAACCTAGAACTTAGGAGGAGACTTGTTCGCCATTATCTCTTGTTTTATTGACTGTATCCATATAGGTTAGAAGTGCAGTGTTAGTACTATGGGAGGGATGGAAGTCATGTTGTGTGAGGGGCAGGAGCTCTTCTTGCAGGAAATAGCTTAGCGATTGTTTTTGAATATATTTTTCAAGTATTTTGAAGGGGGGGATAAGATTGCTGAAGGTCTAAAGTTATTAATGTCTGTTGAATTCCCTCCTTTGTGCAGAGGGATAACGTGTGACTGCTTCCAGAGAGGGAATATGGGATTCCTGGATTGGCCTACTTATAAGGACTGTAGCAGGATAAGCAATGCTATTGGCTGCCATTTTTAGGTACTCACTTGGAAGGTCATCATCTGAAGTAGAGAATGGTTTGGTTTTGTTTAAGAGTATTTCATACAGAATGTGGGCACAGGCTTGAAGATGTAAAGCTGATGTGGTGATACATGGCTGCTGGGTAGGGTTAGGATTAGATGTTGTGGAATCCTTGGTTAGAGAGGCTATACTATCTTCAAATAAGATTTGAATTGTATTGTGGTTTTCAGTTGTGAGTTATTGCGGGAGGGATCAGGGTTGAATTTATGACCTGGATGCAAGACTTCTGTAATGGCTATCCAGAATTATTTAGAGTTATGCTTACTAATATTCTGAAAGTTACTATAGTGTAGTTTTGTCTTCATTCATTTGCTTTGTAGTATGATTGTGAAGCATTCTGAAGTTTTCAAGATGGTGAGGTGTTTTATATTTCTGACATTCTTTCCTTGCGTTCTCTCTATCCTGCATTACAGTTTATTCTTTTTGGATAGTCAGATTGCATTATTTGTTTTCAGTCTTTTCCTTCGAGGAGGTGCAGGGCTAATTAGGATATTAAGGAAAGTTGTATTAAATTTATTTCCAGCAATATCTAATCGGAGGATTTTTAGTAAGTTCCAGTTAATAGATGATAGGGTAGTAACAAATATTTCTGGGTTAAACATAGGCAGGTTGCATGTTGCTTTATAAAAGTGCTGTTTAAGTGGATATTTGAGATGTCTGGTTGTATAGATTGGGAGATGGTCACTAGGTGGGTCTGACATTGTCCTGGGGTGGTGAATTTGCTGGGGTCTGATACAAGGATCCATTCTACTAAGAAGTCTGATGTCTTGCTATAGTGTGTGCGGCTTTCAATCAGTTGTTTGAAACCAAATAAGTGTATATTAGATGTAGGGAACAAAAGAGTTTGTGTCCAACCAAGTGAGATTCAAATCACCTAGTAGTATTACTTTATTTTTATTTTTATTTATTTAACATTTGTTAACCGGGAAAGTCCAACTTGGAACAAAGCCAATTTTCAGCAGAGGCCTGAGGAGAAACACTCCAGACACATGTCTTTGCAACTTACTTTGTAAATTACTTAAGCAATAATCATAGAATAGGTGTTATTACAACTTTAAAAGGTGCAAGTGAACATTTCCATTTAATAAAGCCTTGCCCTTCATTGTATTCTTGCTGCATGTTTTACCTTGTTGGCAAATGATTTCTGTGTTTTAGTTTAAAGACAGCAATCAAGTACTGTGTTAAGTATGAGTTTAATTCACATTTGTGTTAAGTATGAGTTTAATTCACATTTGTCTGGCTTCATGGTGCAGGGGGATGAAGACCTTTATGTGACTCACGGGCTGGGTTTTGATTAGTAGCCAAAGCACTGGAGGAGTCAGGGGATGGGCACAGAAGAGATGTGGCCTGCTCCGGTACCCTGGGGAGTGGGAGGTGTTTTTTACTTGGAGGCACACTGGGTAGCTATGATTTTCCAGATGGAGATCTGTGAAAACCACCTCCTGTCCTTTGGGATTGGTGGACAGGGCTGCAAGAAGGAGTCATCTGTTGTGGAAGTGAGGGAAACATTCCTTGCAATCAGGCCACTGTACATCCTTCCCGTTACACTAGTGAAGGGGATGCAGCAGGAATGTAAAGGCAGAAAAGCATAGAAACCATGAACTATCTCTGATTGCTGTATTAATAATGACTCTTCTTGGTCAACCCGCACTCCACTTATGGGGAACAAACGGGGCAACTGAATAGGAAGGGGATGATGGTGGGCATATAGAACGGGCAAAATATGGCAAAAAAAAATGCAGATTTAGTTTGCATGGAGTAAAAGCGTCTTGGGACTGTGAAAGCAGGATTAATGAAGTTGGAAAACTTGCGCTATTACAAATTTCCAAAAATATTCAGGATGACAGGAGTAAATATAAGCAGTATCACAGATTTTGAATTAAGGAGGGGTATTCTGAATTACTGAAACAACAGAGAAAATACAGACATTTGAAAACATGATGAAAGACATACATGAGAGTGATACTGCACAGGGTAGTCTGTTGAAAGTTCATGGCTGAGACCATAAAACACAGTGTAATGCTAAAGGTTACTAAGGGGTGACTGTTTTTTTGTCATGCTTTTTGCCCCCATGCCTGCTGACCATTAGGCTTCCCTAATTAGACTCCATTTTGTTTTTCCAAGCCAGCTGGTGAAGGGTCATAATTTAGGCTGCCATGTGGATTGCTTATGTCCTGCCTGGCATCCTAGCAGTGTAGGCATGTATTATTCTGGCCTAACCTTTCCCTGGCTGGGGGAATGTGTGACCTACATCATCATAGGAGCTCAGTGCCTTCTCCCCTGCCAGTATATGTAACTGTGCACTTGCTCAGTGAAGGCTACTGCCAATAAGCAGCTTGGTCCACCACAAGCATGCCCCCAGGTCACCATATAACACCAACATCTGCTGCTACCACGAACCTGAGAAGCCATGCTCCTGTAGACAGCACACCGTTCAACTCCTGAGTGAAACACTGATTAGCTGAAGCACTGTATAACTCCTGAGTATAGTACGTAGTATCTGCTAGTTCCTCTAACCTAAGTAAAACCAAAATGGTTAATGTTCACTATCCCCGAATACTCCCTGCACCCTTCATTATCTCACTCCTTCATATACTTCAATCCTTGTCCCATACACCTGGCATTGTGACACAGCAGGTGGTACCCAACCCCAACCTTATATGACTTGTCTCTAAGTGGTGTGACAATTGCCTCTTGCTTACTAACTATCCATCGTTTCCGTTCAACACGACCACGAGAGATGTAAATACTTAACCTGCAGAACAAACTGTCACACCAGGCTACTATTGTTAAGCACCACACTTGCATAATATTGCACAAGCTGTTACAAACCAGGCTTTTAATTTATAGTGTGGCTGTTAAAAGGAGCTTGTTGAAGCCCCTGAAGGTCATCAGAAGAAATACTCACCCTCAAGTACATGATGTAACACTTACTCCAACAATGTATCTTCACATAGCTGGCCAACTAGCCATCAGGGAGGCAAGCAAAACACAAAAGGCCATCAAAGTCTGTCAGCACTCAGGGAAATGTCTTAGTCATTGGTGACTCTATTGTGCAACACACAGATCCCACACTGTCCAGGCAACAAGAGGGTGACATTGGGCTGCTTACTTAGGGTCAGAATCTGAAGAGCCATGATGGTCATTAAACTTGACAAGCATTGCTATGACCATGTAGTGGTTCATGCAGGTGTGAATGATCTCAGGGATTCCACCATAAGGGACATGCAGAGAAACATGGCAAGGATTACTATATGTGTTAGAGACAGGGAAGACGCCGGTCTTTAGTAGCAGCTAGCTTTCACCAAAATTAAGTCAAAATGCCCAGGGCAAGATAATTGACTTCAACAATAGGCTAATTAGTTGGTGGCATTCAAATGGGATCCAGCCTGTGTCAGCCTAGAGTGAGATGGTAGACAAGGAGTCCTGCTTTAGTATGTTTGGGGTCTGGCCATCTCACCATCTGTCAGGGATTCGTCATTTTATACCCCCCTGCACATTTCCCTCTTCCTCTGCTGTCTCTCGGTTGCATCTGGAGGAAGGGTGTGCAGTGGGAACATGCTAGCATATTGCCCCCATTGTAATCCCTCTTAGGACTATGCCCATTCTTCACATGCCCCCAGCCACCCCCACCATGGATCATGTGTGGGGACTCCCCTTCCATAGGACAGAAATGCCCATCCCTCCCCTGACACTCCATCAGTCACCTGAGCCACTAATCAAACCTGGGCTTTCTTGGTTGTTGCCAGGCCTTTATCCCTCTACTCCACTGGAGTTACAGGGTAGGTAAAGGGCGTGTAGGTGAATGGGGAAGGGTGCAACACAGAAGGATTAAAGCATGTAAAACAGAAGATAGTTGGGCAGTTTCACTGAATATTATGGGGCCTGGAATCAAGTCAGTTGAATGTTTAATCATATTATAATAAAAGAAGTAAAGGTGTCCATTTTCACAGAAACACACCTACCTAGTTCTCTGACAAGAAACTGCTAATTATGGGGCACACGATATTAGAAGAAAAACAAATGAGATGAAGATGGAGGCAGTAATCTGTGAAAGAAGATGACTAATAAAAGATGGAATGTTGAAACTGCAAGATATTGACCCTATATACAGCTTTCATGACACCGAGCACATAAGAGTGAGGACTGAGGAAGTATTATCCAACAAGTATAAAAGGGGAACCACAGGAGGAAAGTTTGTGTTTTCAACAAGTCTTCTAGTAGAAGGATACAGTGCTGTATGGATAGCAACCTGCCCAAATGACCTGGAATATCATAACAGAAGTAAGTTTTAACAGACACCTTGTTTTATTCACAGACTCTGATGGGTAGGGATGGCAAGCCATCTGAGCGGAAATACTTGCTCTATGGCCTGGTTCACAACTCTCATAAGAAAAGCATTTTGGGTAGAAATTCTTAAAATGAACGAAGGCACAAATAACTTGATAAAACAGCAGCACAAGCCTCCAGACACAGTAGAATCCACTCACGACTTTTAATAAATCTTCAGAAAATAAACTTAAAGCGCTTTTTGTCTGCTCTCAAAGCAGACTTCATCAGAAGTGGTTTTTACAATAACAGTTCACAATTTAACAGTTCAAAATTGTGAACTGCTATTGTAAAAATCACTTCTGATGAAGTCTGCTTTGAGAGCAGACGAAAAGCGCTTTAAGTTTATTTTCTGAAGATTTATTAAAAGTCGTGAGTGGATTCTACTGTGTCTGGAGGCTTGTGCTGCTGTTTTATCAAGTTATTTTGGGTAGAAATGTCAACATAAGTAAATTGTCTGACAGCTTAGTAGAGAGGATTAAGGCTGTAAGATGGTAATGAGCTTCATTCTTTAGTCCTAAGATTGATTCACTATGTCATACTAGATTAAACTCAATTCCAATAGACTGCTTAATCACTCGTCAAACAAACAACTACATAGAAACTACACTTTTGTTTACATACTATTTGATATAACTAGACTCTGACCATTCATTCATCATGCACTAAATCAAAACTTCAAGGGTTATTTATCAACTTTTCAAAGCTAGTAAAGGGTATACAAGTAAGACAGATGTAATACAATGTGCACTCTGGCTTCGTGTGAAATATGTTATGACCAAATTACAGTGACTGTTAGAAAAGTTACCTCTCTACCCGTAATCTCATGATGCACTCTGGGATCTCATTCTATACCTGTATGTATTGTTTACTGTATAGAACTGTCAGAAGGTATAACTAGTCAAGATTACATTACTCAGTATAAGTACTAAGGACAGATTATACTTAGATACTTACAGTATATATAGCCCTTTTCTGCTGTCATTATCATTACGTTTTAACTATTTGTTAGTTCCTGGGTTTTAGCTACTGTATAGGACTTCTATGAGTCAACCCACCCTACCCTCCTGTTTGTTAAATAAAGAAAATAAATGTACAACAGGGAAGTCTGAATGTTAAACTGTGCACAAAACTGCAGTCAAAGCTTTTTGAGACTATTAGTAGCCATTTTAAAGAAACAAAAGTGGGAAGGCCTCAGAAATGGAGAGAGACCAACAGCATGGAAAATATGCTGAAAAAGCCATTAACTGTTAAATTAGCAATAAAATGTAATATGATGAAATACAAACAAGGGTTGTTTATTTTTGTTGTTCCTTGCTTAGAATATCTATCATGCATAGCCATTCAAGATCAAAGTACTTGCAAAGACTCTACCAGAAAGGAAAGACTATGTTCTAGGGCTGTTGTGGGCCCCCACATTATAGTACTATTAAACAATAATTTATTTTATTTTATATTTGTTAATCGGGTTAGTCCAGCTGAGTGTTTAGCTCGTTTTCAGTGGAGACCCCAGGAGAAAAGCTCTGCAGTCAGTATTTACATTTTACTTACAAACAATAAGATATTTTCATTTGCATCTAAACAAATAGTTAGAGAGATAACATTTGCAGTAAGTCATACAGAAAACAGTTGGGTAAAATGTCAGAAATCATATCGCAAAAAACATTTACAATAAATCAAACAGAAAACAGTTGGGTAAAATGTCAGAAATCATACTGCAAAAACTTAGGTACAATGTGATGAAAGGAATACAGTGTTCATAATTCCTAAGTGGTTATACACAGGGTACAAGAGGAGTAGTAAGGGGATGAAGTGGTTAAGCATAGAGACAGAGGGGTAGATGTTTATTAAGCTAGACAATGGAGGAGAATGGAGGGAGGAGGAACAGAAACTAAGGTTGATAGTTTCAGGGAGGATGACTACAATGGCAGGACCATTTATTTGTTAGCATTATGACCACAGGAATAACTTAATTCCCTGACATTATTGTCATGGACATCATTTAAAATGATGTTCATTTTTTTTCAATATATTAGAATCCCCATGGCATTAGTTATTATTGTGTAATTTCACAGAAATTCAAAATTTAAACCTGAAACAGCAGAGTTAAAACAAATATCCATTTGTATAGAAAAAAATACAGAGTTTCACTGCTGGCATGAATTATACATTTTCCAGCTATGGTCTCCCGTAAGAGTATAATTCTCTTCCCTTTAAGCTAAGTTCAGTAAACAAAATATATTAAAACATTCCCTCCAATCACACAATACATAATCAAGGTTGATTCATATGTCCTCCATGCATTTTTCTTAAACAGATTATTTTGTTCATTATTTTTTTTTTTTAGGAAGAGAGATAAAGTAATCTTCATAAATTCAGAAAATGCTGTTGTCCTTGATGGTAAGAGTATGCCACAAGGAAAGCTAGAAGGTTGTACAGTTAACTCCTGCGGTATAACTCTAAACCATACAACCTACTACCTCACCCCGCATGCACACAGCCTTCATCGCTGGAATCTTCCTTCATGTCCTCAAGATACTAGGCACAGATGCTGAGATATAACCATTATGAATTATTATGTCAGTACAGTATACTTCAGACATTACAAATTCTAAAACAAGATGAGTACGATGCAGATTGTTTTTTGAATATGGGTTCTATAAAGTTTATGGTTACAGCTTATCTTACTTTTAACAAAATAGTGCAGGTCTGTAGATGTGTGATAGAGACAGTGAAAAGCAAAAAAAATAAATAAAATACCAAATATCCTGTTCTCAAATATGAAAAATTATGTTTGTATTTTATCCTAGGTATTACAGAAAACATTTGTTACTCATATTCCCAAAAGCAATAAAAGAAAAAGACTGCTAACAGTTAAAAATATTAAAGTACACAATCATTAGACATTAGACAGAAAAATGGTATTTTTGGTGTCATTCAAGATTTTTGCATTGCACATAACAGCTTTAAAAATAATTTCAGTATAAAAGGGTTCATTTTCTTATTTTAAGAACAGTAACAGGCAGCCTTAGGAAAATTGCAGAATCATGTTTATTCCTGTATAATAATATGTACACACACTCACTCTCACACACACACACACACACACACACACACACACACACACACACACACATGCACGCACACACTCATAAACAGACACACACACCCCTACACAATGCCAGTAAGTTAGTAACTCTCAACATAAAACTTAACTATTAGTTGCCAAACAAATCATTTAATCTGCTGCAGAAATTTTATTTTAAGATACTGCTTGGTAGCAATTTAAACTATTTTATTATTTGTAGAGAATATAGCATTCAAATGGTTGTTTGGCATAATGTTCCACTATTATGATTTAGTGCACATTAAAATATTGCAGAATAAGAAATCTTGTTTCTATAAATACACGCTGTAGTTTCATTAGCTAAAGAAAATTCAGTACATTACTAGCACAGATGACTTAATATATATTAAAATACCTTCACAGTATTTCCAGTTTTGTTTTAACTAGGTTGTCTGTACTGTAATATTACAATGAAATTTGCTACTAAAAGTATAGTGATTTTTTTAACCCCTGAAGGCACTTTATATAACTGTTTTTTTTTTTTTTTTTGAATGGGAAAGAACTGTAATATGCACTTGATCTCTTAAAATGAAATGTTTTATCCCTGTTGAAATAAATAAAAAATAAGTTGTATTGTAATAGTAATAGTTTATAAATTACTTTATCTACCTACCCACCCAATATGTATAGCACAGTTGCACTTAGCTACATATCTAATTGTAAATAAAGTTACAAGTATATCAAATGTCAAATATGTGATATTTGTAAGGCATAATGATTTGTATTATTTAATCTGCATGATGTTAATTCTCCATGGTGTTTTAAAATATTAAATGCTATCAGCCTGACCAAGAGATACTCCTTTAATCATCCGCTGAGCAATTTAGATTCATCAAGATACAGTACTGAAAAAGATTCTCTATTTATGTACACAAAAATGCAAGCAAATACAGTATGTTTCTCAAAAATGATTTCCAAAAATTAACTATAGATAAATAGAAAATAAAACACCACTAGGTATGTTCTCTAAATATCATCTTCAGCTCTTTACAAAGCAAGCTTTGACTAGATAGCCATGAAGCCACAGACCCTTAGAAACGAGCTTGTGTCATGCCATTTACCACAAGATCGGATCTACGGGTTTATGCCAACTGGAAGTTTCAAACTTCACAATCTGATTTAAAAAAAAACTACTGATATGGTCATGTTTTATTATGCTTCTAACTATGGTCATCATACCATTGCAGTTATTAGAAATTAGCTAACATAATGTAAAGTTTACATGAAACTGAATTACACAGTATTATCAGAGTTTACTGTTATTAATATAGTCAGAAATGAAATAGTCATAATATAAAAGGACCAAAAGAGCAGATCTTCTAGTATTTACAGTAAATGCACACTGAAAAGAAATTCAGTTTAAAAGACTAGATACCATATGAATATGAAATAATGACGGCATACTTAAACAGACAAACTTAACAACAGTCAGTGTGTTACTGTGCTACAATTTTTAATCTTTACTTTCCATTTGCCCCATAATTAATAATGGAATGAGATTTTTAAGCACAGTAGACTGGAGAAATTAACTGGATATAAACCTTATTAAATTAATCAGATGACAAATAGTCAACATTAAACCAAAATCAGATGTTGAAAAAAATTAATATTGTTTTGGTACTTGCTACATACAATTTTAAATAACTTTAGGGCTAGTGGTCAAACATTTTAAATGTTATTTTGTCTATAGAGTCGCATATCTTATAAACAGGAATTTCATAAAATGAATGTTGGATCAACTCTTCTATTTTTACATATAGAGTTGAAATGAAACAGTTTTCACAAAATATTTCACATTATCAGCACACATATAACTATGTGTATTGTGCTTAGCCGATGACGTGACATTTATTATTTAATCTTTAATAATTGAAGTACTTAGAGAAGTAAATGCTGTACAGTGTGAAACCAACATATGGTGCAGGACAGATGAAAAAAATAATTCAGGATTTAAGCAGTTCTAATGATATAAGAATAAATTACTAATGTTTTATGTTAAAGTAAATCTTTGTGCATGGTATATGTGGACCATTTGTTCAGTTCTGGGAATTAAATGATACTACATTGTAAAACAAAAATGAATGCCATGTGGTAATCTCATTTAACTATATAGTTTAATTTCTGACTGTGTTAGCTATAGTTCAAAATCCTACCTAAAAACCTAGAACAATTCTCGCACTGTATTATAATTATGATTAACAAATGCTAAACCAATAATCTACAGAATAAAATGCATATTATAATTCTACAACTGTGGTTGCGTTTTACAGCAATAGAAATGTGCATTCAAAACTCTGATCATCCAGACTAAAGAATATTTGGACATTAAATGCACAAGTTTGCTAAACAAAGGAAAACAAAATTCAGCAAAATGCAAAGAAATGATTGTTTGCACAAAGCTTGAGGACATGTTGGCATAACAATTTAGATGCTATCTTAAATAATATCAAAATGCAAGTGATACTGAAGGGAAACCTGGCACAATAAAAGCACTGCAATATTCATACTTCTCACTAAATAAACATTTTAACAACTTCTGATTACAATAATCTATACTATTAAAAGCTGTCCAAGTTAAAGAAAGCACCAGTAGGTCCTTTTAGGCATGTTTCTCATAAACATTACCCTTTAAAGTCACATTAAGAGTATGAAGTCTCACTGCATATTCCTTCTGTTAGCCAGATCATTTACTATCAGTTTACTACGACATTACAATATTCATGTAGTTGAAAAGTTATTATAAATCAAAAATTGTAAATGCTAAACATATATTAAGATAAACATGATAACATGCAATAAAATGCTGAAAAACTTTCATTTGTTATCATACAAATACAATGAAACCAGATTAAAATGGTGGAACATAAAAAAACACTCCATCAAAAAGCACGGCAACTGTTTTGTATAATTTAGATATAATTTTAAATTAATTATAGGTTATTTTTTTTAAATTGTGAAATACTTTTGCAGTAAATACATGAAGGACATATACTAGAAATTAACATTATCTTATCTTTCTTCTCTTCAGACACTAATTTATAAGTTTAAACGTGATCACCATAGGAACTGAAAACTGACATCTAAATATGTCAGAAAATGCAATCCTGCCTACTGATCAATAAAGAGCCCATTAGAAAATAAGTAAATAAATAAAAAACGAACAGCAGTATCTACAATTCATACAACTACCTGAACAGCCACATTTAAATTGGGCTGATTTATATTCTCAGCTTGGCAAATGTTATTCAGTGAATGACTGCATAGTTTTTGAAACTGCCTTTTGTCTTTTACCAACCTTTCTTATCAACTTTTTCATAGGCATTAGAACAATTAAAAATAGGAATTTAATCCACAATGAAACAGAAACATTTTAATAGTTAAATTCACAGATATAGTGTCTATATAGTGCATTCATCCTTTTTACAATAACCATAACATAAAACTAATGATGGGAATCACGTGTCTCTGAAACTGATATTTATAATACAGAGCAAACTTTGCACGACGCTTGCAGCAAAAGGCCATTAATGCCCATCTAGTTTAAAGAAAATATTTAGATACCGCTGTCTATAATTTCATACACACACATATATATATTTTAGGCAATTTCAAACAATCAATGCAGCTAACATAAAATATGTTTGTTGTATGTACATCAAAGTAGGTTATCTTTTGAGCATTTGCTGTCATTATATGATTTTATCTATACGAAAATAAGTACAATTATGCTTTTAGTACATTTACAAGAGCCGTTATTAAACAGTTCTAGTAAGCAAGACAAATTGTGAAATGCACAAGTCAGCAAATCACAAAAAATAATTGCAGAACCTAAGTTTTTTTTTTAATGTTACAACTGTCTTTAAAATATAGATTCTCATAAAATTTAAAAACAATTACTATGACCCTAAAAATGCTGATGGATTTTCTTTCTGAAGTATGTTGCGGGTTCTTATGAATGGTCTTAGCTTCACCTGACAAGTTTTATTTAGTTAACCATTATACATTTCTGAGGCATAAACATATAAAATAATAGATATATACAGTTTTAAGTTACCTTGGTTGATTTCCACAGTTCAGAATTTTCAAAAGATATCTTCATTTTTATCTAGTTATTTCACAAAAGGGAAAAAGGGAAAACGTTATGACTGCTATCACTGCTATAAGTATAGACAATAATACATTTGTAACTGAGGACAATACTGTCTACAGTAGTTACTTTCAAGCACAACACACACACACAGATATATATATATATATATATATATATATATATATATATATATATATATATCTATACACACACACACACACACACACACACACACACACACACACACACGCACACACACACACACACACACACACACACACACACGCACACACACACACACACACACACATGCACGCACACACAAACACACATGCACACACACTTACATAATCTCTGTAAGACAAAAACTCATTACTGACTGGTTATTTTAAAGCCAAATACAGTTTGTCTTTAAGGCTTAAGGTAAGACTGATATGCATATCTGAGCATTTAAAAATATTCTGATTTTTCAGCACATTTAAGAGAAAAATTATGTACTATGCTTCAGAATTAAAATCATTATATTATGAAACTTTGTGTGATCTCTCTACAAGTAGAGATGATAAAGCATTTATTTCATATTTATTTCAAAATGCATTTTCTCTGGTGACACAACATGCTATTTGTAAAACAACAAGGTTTTGTCAATAGAAACATAATGATGTCATAAAGTCGGTGACGTTAAGGACAGTGCAGCCTTTTACTACTGACTTTTTTTATACAAGATAGTAAGATGGCTCAAAAATGTTAACCAGGATATAAAAATAAAAAAATGTTTTCTACTTGTTTGCTGTGACTGAAATAAATTAATGAAAACACACCCTGAAAGTAATGCTATATAAACAGAATACGCAGCTAGTTAAACCACTTGACGCAGTAAATATTTTACATGGAATGTGTTCTTTCCATCCCTTTTGCTCTCACTCTTTGGACTGTATTCTCATGATAAAATGTTAGCACTAGACAAAAGACAAAGACCGGTATTCTTTTTCTTGCAACACCCCAAAATTGACAACTATGAAAATAAAAAAAAAATGAATTTCTCTTCATCTTGACCCTCAATATTCTTCTTTTCAAAGGAGTTTCATCCATTTAAAGGACTTGAGTAATAAAGCACTTTAAGTCCAGTTTCTAATTAAAGAAAAATAAAACTACATAGGACAGTGACACAATTAAAACAGGTTAATAAAATGTAATAAAGCCAAAGCTAGAAGCAACACCAGCTACCCAAAGTAACTCATGAAAGCATTTCATCTATTCCCAAAATTAAGAACAAAACAGTTTTCTTTCAGTAATATATACAGCAGGTTACTTTGGTGTTAGTCATACATTTTAGATATACTGAATGTCACTGTGTGCCCAGTCACATAAAAATTTGTTGTATCCTTATCCAGTTCTGTAAGTTTCAAAGATGGAGCAAAGGCAAAGGAATAAAGACATACTTGGTCCTTAACTTATCAAATTCAGGGTTCACACTAGGCAGACACTGAGTAAGAGTCTTAAGTTCTCCTGATTTACACTACTTACTTTTATATTTCAGGAAAAAAAACAGTGCATGAGAGAGTATAGTATTCTTAAATGAGTTTTCAGGTACATGCAGAAACTCAGAATTGTACTGCTGTCCTGACATATTCATTCCTGTCCTTTTTAGGAGTGTGGTCCCCACAAATGCTAACCTTCGTCCAGGAAGGAAGGAAGGATTATGACATGTATCTTATGTCATACCACAATACTATCTAACTTAGCAGCACTATAAAAAAAGCTGTTCCGAAGTCAGGAGCATTGCTGATGTCAGTCAGAACATGGGCGCATTTACACCTTCCCAGGTATCCATGCCTTATTTTACAAACTACTATAGTAATTATAGAAATAAAAGGCAACAATACAAAGATTGATACATTTGTTTGTTACATCTATGTTATTGATGAATAATTAAGTATTTTTTTACATTTCGTAACATTATCTTTCAAGTATGGCACACATATCTTATTTTTAGAAATAAAGCAGCAGGCATATTAATGATAATGACCACCATGTAGCAAACATAAATATGGAACTAAATGTTTTCTGTAAAAAGAAACATAAGCTTGGAGTACAGTGAATATTATACCTGAAATTAAAACAACACCCAGCAGGACAGGGCATCATTAAACCACCACTAAATATTAAAACATATGCAAATATCTGCTCTATTCTGTTTATGACGATGAAGCAGTCTGCACGTGTTTATTTCTTTTGCAAGCACTTTCTTGATTTCTTTCACATGCCATCAATTTCTGGTACTGCAGCTGTCTTGGATTTTCAGTACTCTTGTGTGAAGGACTCAGTTTTGTTTCTTCAGAAGATGTGATACTCAGAATGGTACCAGTGGGTCCCCCCTTTCCTTCCCCCTTCTTAGTCAAAGTTCCAACCACAAAGCATTGCGCAGAACATACACCAAATCCTCCACAATGGCCTGAACCTTAGTGGAAATCCAGGGATGTAGTAACAGTTAAATACATCCAGTTTGCATCGACTTTTTATGAATGGGGAGTTGTGCAAATCGGCTGAAGCAAAGGGGTGAAAAGGCAGGGTGCCAGTTTAGAACACACTGCTGCACTGATCTCATGCTGAATGTTGTCAGCCTGTTTGCCCAGTCCAAATGCCTGTTCATTAGAAGGAGATCATTTTTATTTACTGGTCTTACCAAAAAAGGCTGCTCAAGATAAGAAGTAATCAATTAAAAACTAAATATGCAGTTTAAATATTCAGTTATGAAGCTTAAATACGCTATTTAACTTTGCATTTGTACCTCTCGGGACAATAAGCAACACAATTTATCAGGCATAAAAAAGGACAGCCTCCTGGTGTCCTGCCAAAAAAGCCAGCATAAAGGGGAAGTTGTGCTTGAAAGCTGAATCGTTCCCTGAGTGCAGTTAAATTCACTCAGATCTGCCATTTTCTAAACCATGGAAGAAAAAAGGGAAAAAACTCAGACTGGGAGCTGCTTCCCAAGGCTGTCTTGGCACCATGATAGAATCTCAGTCATATGGTCACATGGTCCTCTGCCAACAGCATAGTGCATTCCCATAAAACATTCTGCTGATGCTGCAAAGGCTGCTATTGTCTTAGTCAGAACCAGAGTTCAGCCCACTCTTGACTGAATTAGCTGAAAAATGCATCACCTTTGGGGGCTGGGAGTCATGGAAACGTCTACCTGGCATGGTGCCCACTTTTTCTGCCCATCAGCTACAATGGGATTGCACTGCCGAATGTAATGATGGTTAGGAATGCGAGAAGACATCCAAAGTAAATTTGCGGTTTGCAGACTCTGCTTCATTTGCTCAGCAAACTGTGGCTTTTAGTCATTTAGGAATAAAAAGCTTTCCTACTAACTGCAGCAATTAAAAGTCCCAAAACAGCCTGCTCTGCAACTTTAGAAACACTCCCCAGATTTTTTTTCATATTCCAAAACTGGAATTGAAGCTGTGTAGAAACACTCCAAAACTTCTGTAGCATTCACTTTTTATATTTAACCACTTCAGCCCAGTACCTTCCGGTGTATTAATCAAATCAAGTGCGTGTACAAGTTTGTGCGATGAGAAATGTCATTTCTGATGTCTAGTTTATTTCTATAAGCACCTCAGTCATGCCTGAAAGCAAGCATGGCACATTATTTAATTAAAAAAACATAACAGACAGACACACACAGTAGACATTCTAGTCTACAAATCTAGCTTTCACAAATGTGAGATACATTATTTGAAGAATAAATTTACAAAAATAAATGCAGTTTACTAGCAAGAAAACAGAGGCCCATCACAGATACCACTTGTGCCAAGCAGCTTTGTCACTACTACTTAGACAATGCTACGTGTTTCTGCCTCTCCTTTGTCTGTTTACTAAAACCTCTTAGCTATTTTGTGTGGACACCTTAAGATATGTGCAGGCATTTCTTCATTATGTCCACTGGAATGTGTTCAGCTATCAGCTATCTGTGCTATGAAGACTGGTTTCTGATGATCTCACGTTTAAGCATCCATCGTATTTTCCTTGCTTACTCTATTGTACTGCTTCATCCTCACCTGAAGAAGCTCTTCTCCATCCCAACACGTTACTTTTATACCACTAAGGAAACTGAAAACCACAGTCATCGCCTTGCTTTTTCTTTCCTCTGCTGCAGTATTTGACATACATTCCTATCGTCTTCTTCTGTGTAACTGATTAGCTAATCTCTTCATCAGTCTGGTGGTGAGTGTCTTCTAACAATAAACATGTATGGTGGTGGGAAAATTAGAAATGGATAGGGAGGGAATTCTCTGGAAAAAAATCAGTAATGAGAGGCTCCATGGCAGTAGCAGATCCCAACACCTTCATCAAGACCTCCTCTCAGTCCATATACTGATATCTCATTAGCCTTTTTCTCAGTTGCTATCATCTTATTAGTCCTTTTCCCAGTTGCTATCATCTTATTAGCCTTTTTCCCAGTTGCTATAATCTTATTAGCCTTTTTCCCAGTTGCTATCATCGTATTAGTCCTTTTCCCAGTTACTATCATCTTATTAGCCTTTTTCCCAGTTGCTATCATCGTATTAGCCTTTTTCCCAGTTGCTATCATCTTATTAGCCTTTTTCCCAGTTGCTATCATCGTATTAGCCTTTTTCCCAGTTGCTATCATTGTATTAGCCTTTTTCCCAGTTGCTATCATCGTATTAGCCCTTTTTTTCAGTTACTATTATCTTATTAGCCTTTTTCTCAGTTGCTATCATCGTATTAGCCTTTTTCCCAGTTGCTATCATCTTATTAGTCCTTTTCCCAGTTGCTATCATTGTATTAGCCTTTTCCCCAGTTGCTATCACTATCAGATTAACCTTCACTCACTGCTTGTCGTTGACAGCCCTTCCATCATGGTGTGTAGGCTACACAGGGAACAGCATATTAAAAATATAAATAATTATTTTATTCTTGTTTGGCTATAACACTCTATGATAACCATTTATTGTACGGATCTTGATCTCAGATTATGGCAAAAGTATCAGGACAGGTATCTTTAGTCACATAAACTTCACTCAAAGTGACTGACTTTATAAAAATCTACAGTGTACAAAATTACATTTGAGTACAAAAATAAACACTAAAAACATAAGTAATTTGTGTTTTGCAGTCTTGGGTTCCCATTTCTTTAAATGCAGGCATTGCTGAGTGAATATACTGAAGTGAGATTTATTCCTTTAAGGCACCTCTTGAATCACATGCATTCTCAGTTTTGTTTATTTATTAAAATATTTGAAAGCTTGCGTCTAAGCATCATCATAAAAACAATAAGAGAGTAACACAACAACAGTGAGCAATCAACAATTCTTAAACTAAAAACTAAGACATTATAATGTTCAGGTTTATGTGTGTGTTTAAGTTTTCCAGTCCTGAAGACAATCCATCACTAAAGAAGCAGTACACAGCCGTGCTTTTGCTCGCTGACATTAGTATGAAGGTCTGCACCTCATAAATGCATGCAGAAGAAAAAAACGAAAAGCATATATAGAAAACAGACAAAACAACTAGAACCACTCACAATTTTTGTATTTCAAAGAACTGAAATGTAATGTAAAATAATGTGTGTGTAGGAATAATGCATCCATCTATTTTTTACCAGTTATGCTAATAGTTTAATTCCTGCTTTTCACTACTTTTCCATAGCTAAATGCCATGCTTCTGTTATTCTGTCCAATGCACATATTGATGTCTTACGGTTTGCCCTACTTTTATGTTTGCTTGATGCCCTGCTTGACCCCACTCTAGCCACATGTTGGGGTGCACAGCTAGGCTTGTATGGACTCTGGTGGTCATTAGCCTATTAACAACTTATGAACCTATGATCTCTATGTTCTTACAGAGATGTGGCCTCCAAAACACAGCATGGCAATGTGAGTAAGACCAGACCAGACCAGACCAGTGACTGTCCAATGGCATTTTCTGGAACTTTATCCTTCTTTTCCTTGATTTTATGCATGCCACAATTCCACTTTCATTTTCTGCGGTGCTGATACATACATTGACTGCCTATGGATCTTTAGATATAGCTATACCACCTCCTTTCTTACCCTGTGGACAGCACTGCCTCTATTTTTAATAAAGTGAAACATTGTATTTGCCTCCATTAAGATAATTCCTCCTATGTTTGCGATCATTTTAGTTTTCCACCTTTGTATATAGTTTGCTATGTTAGAAATGCTAGCTTCATTCACAAATGCATCCAGGCTGCCTTTTTGTCCCTCAGGAATGCAAACCATGAAAACATTGCAGAGGAATAGACAGGAGTTTTCCTCTTCAACATGTTACTTACACAGTTTTCTATTTCTTTCACACTCTACAAAGTAACCCCCACCCTCCAAAACAACATTAGCGTTGTCATCTCCAGAATCACGGAACAGTGAAATATTTTCAGTTGAAGGAAATGATTAATACTTAAATCCCCAACAAAGGATATTACAAAGCAGGGTCATTTCTAAAAATGGAGCCAAAGCACAGGGCTGAAAAGAAGGAAAGTGGAGGTAGGAAACCAGTAAGGAAAAGAAACAGAATAAGAAAAAGGTAGTAGGGAAAGTGATGGAAGAAAGAATCTTTCTGGTACTTCTGTGGATGCCCTCTGTGAAGGACACCGCAATGAACAGTTTTTGGTTGTTGTTGTTGTATGATACTTTTATTTTACTAAAGTTATGATCTTTGGTCAGTAAATACAGATGAAGTAACAGCACTTAACCTGCTGTTTGATTATCTGTATGAAAGCGCTTGATTAAGGTTTTAGCTTGATGGCTAACATTATTGTGATAACTGCATGGACCTCAATTATGTGCCACCTTATTTATTATTTGAGAATTTTAGTTTAGCAATGCATTGGACTTTTAAAAGAAAAGCTGGTAAAGGGTTGTAATGAACTAGTGTGGTGATTTTTTTCTTATGATTATTTTTATTGTATCAGGCCAGTAAAAGACACTGAATGTGAAAAATATCATTTTGAAATCTTTTGTGCTGAAAATGTGTGTTTTAGTGACATAGAAACATAAGAGGAATTTTAGAGAATCAATCATGGCGGCCGTGAGATGGAGAGGAAGTGATAAGAAGATGTTATATAAAGTGGTAGAGAGGGTAGGATAACCAGGTGAAAATGAGGAAGTGGTGATGGTTTTATATAAAGTGGTAGAGAGGGTAGGATAACCAGGTGAAAATGAGGAAGTGGTGATGGTTTTATATAAAGTGGTAGAGAGGGTAGGATAACCAGGTGAAAATGAGGAAGTGGTGATGGTTTTATATAAAGTGGTAGAGAGGGTAGGATAACCAGGTGAAAATGAGGAAGTGGTGATGGTTTTATTTAAAGTGGTAGAGAGGGTAGGATAAACAGGTGAAAATGAGGAAGTGGTGATGGTTTTATATAAAGTGGTAGAGAGGGTAGGATAACCAGGTGAAAATGAGGAAGTGGTGATGGTTTTATATAAAGTGGTAGAGAGGGTAGGATAACCAGGTGAAAATGAGGAAGTGGTGATGGTTTTATATAAAGTGGTAGAGAGGGTAGGATAACCAGGTGAAAATGAGGAAGTGGTGATGGTTTTATATAAAGTGGTAGAGAGGGTAGGATAACCAGGTGAAAATGAGGAAGTGGTGATGGTTTTATATAAAGTGGTAGAGAGGGTAGGATAACCAGGTGAAAATGAGGAAGTGGTGATGGTTTTATATAAAGTGGTAGAGAGGGTAGGATAACCAGGTGAAAATGAGGAAGTGGTGATGGTTTTATATAAAGTGGTAGAGAGGGTAGGATAACCAGGTGAAAATGAGGAAGTGGTGATGGTTTTATATAAAGTGGTAGAGAGGGTAGGATAACCAGGTGAAAATGAGGAAGTGGTGATGGTTTTATATAAAGTGGTAGAGAGGGTAGGATAACCAGGTGAAAATGAGGAAGTGGTGATGGTTTTATATAAAGTGGTAGAGAGGGTAGGATAACCAGGTGAAAATGAGGAAGTGGTGATGGTTTTATATAAAGTGGTAGAGAGGGTAGGATAACCAGGTGAAAATGAGGAAGTGGTGATGGTTTTATATAAAGTGGTAGAGAGGGTAGGATAACCAGGTGAAAATGAGGAAGTGGTGATGGTTTTATATAAAGTGGTAGAGAGGGTAGGATAACCAGGTGAAAATGAGGAAGTGGTGATGGTTTTATATAAAGTGGTAGAGAGGGTAGGATAACCAGGTGAAAATGAGGAAGTGGTGATGGTTTTATATAAAGTGGTAGAGAGGGTAGGATAACCAGGTGAAAATGAGGAAGTGGTGATGGTTTTATATAAAGTGGTAGAGAGGGTAGGATAACCAGGTGAAAATGAGGAAGTGGTGATGGTTTTATATAAAGTGGTAGAGAGGGTAGGATAACCAGGTGAAAATGAGGAAGTGGTGATGGTTTTATATAAAGTGGTAGAGAGGGTAGGATAACCAGGTGAAAATGAGGAAGTGGTGATGGTTTTATATAAAGTGGTAGAGAGGGTAGGATAACCAGGTGAAAATGAGGAAGTGGTGATGGTTTTATATAAAGTGGTAGAGAGGGTAGGATAACCAGGTGAAAATGAGGAAGTGGTGATGGTTTTATATAAAGTGGTAGAGAGGGTAGGATAACCAGGTGAAAATGAGGAAGTGGTGATGGTTTTATATAAAGTGGTAGAGAGGGTAGGATAACCAGGTGAAAATGAGGAAGTGGTGATGGTTTTATATAAAGTGGTAGAGAGGGTAGGATAACCAGGTGAAAATGAGGAAGTGGTGATGGTTTTATATAAAGTGGTAGAGAGGGTAGGATAACCAGGTGAAAATGAGGAAGTGGTGATGGTTTTATATAAAGTGGTAGAGAGGGTAGGATAACCAGGTGAAAATGAGGAAGTGGTGATGGTTTTATATAAAGTGGTAGAGAGGGTAGGATAACCAGGTGAAAATGAGGAAGTGGTGATGGTTTTATATAAAGTGGTAGAGAGGGTAGGATAACCAGGTGAAAATGAGGAAGTGGTGATGGTTTTATATAAAGTGGTAGAGAGGGTAGGATAACCAGGTGAAAATGAGGAAGTGGTGATGGTTTCATATAAAGTGGTAGAGAGGGTAGGATAACCAGGTGAAAATGAGGAAGTGGTGATGGTTTTATATAAAGTGGTAGAGAGGGTAGGATAACCAGGTGAAAATGAGGAAGTGGTGATGGTTTTATATAAAGTGGTAGAGAGGGTAGGATAACCAGGTGAAAATGAGGAAGTGGTGATGGTTTTATATAAAGTGGTAGAGAGGGTAGGATAACCAGGTGAAAATGAGGAAGTGGTGATGGTTTTATTTAAAGTGGTAGAGAGGGTAGGATAACCAGGTGAAAATGAGGAAGTGGTGATGGTTTTATATAAAGTGGTAGAGAGGGTAGGATAACCAGGTGAAAATGAGGAAGCGGTGATGGTTTTATATAAAGTGGTAGAGAGGGTAGGATAACCAGGTGAAAATGAGGAAGTGGTGATGGTTTTATTTAAAGTGGTAGAGAGGGTAGGATAACCAGGTGAAAATGAGGAAGTGGTGATGGTTTTATATAAAGTGGTAAAGAGGGTAGGATAACCAGGTGAAAATGAGGAAGTGGTGATGGTTTTATATAAAGTGGTAGAGAGGGTAGGATAACCAGGTGAAAATGAGGAAGTGGTGATGGTTTTATATAAAGTGGTAGAGAGGGTAGGATAACCAGGTGAAAATGAGGAAGTGGTGATGGTTTTATATAAAGTGGCAGAGAGGGTAGGATAACCAGGTGAAAATGAGGAAGTGGTGATGGTTTTATATAAAGTGGTAGAGAGGGTAGGATAACCAGGTGAAAATGAGGAAGTTGTGATGGTTTTATATAAAGTGGTAGAGAGGGTAGGATAACCAGGTGAAAATGAGGAAGTGGTGATGGTTTTATATAAAGTGGTAGAGAGGGTAGGATAACCAGTGGAAAATGAGGAAGTGGTGATGGTTTTATATAAAGTGGTAGAGAGGGTAGGATAACCAGGGGAAAATGAGGAAGTGGTGATGGTTTTATATAAAGTGGTAGAGAGGGTAGGATAACCAGTGGAAAATGAGGAAGTGGTGATGGTTTTATATAAAGTGGTAGAGAGGGTAGGATAACCAGGGGAAAATGAGGAAGTGGTGATGGTTACAGAAACTGTACAGACAGGGGTGCAGAAAAGAAGACATTATTGATGTTCTGCCAGGGATATAGCATGATCACAACCAAGAGTTTGATATGTTCTTCCCAGGATGTAGCTTGATCACAGCCTCAAGTTTGATATGTTCTGCCAGGGATATAGCATGATCACAGCCATGAGTTTGATATGTTCTGCCAGGGATATAGCATGATCAGAGCCACGTGTTTGATATGTTCTGCCAGGGATATAGCACGATCAGAGCCATGAGTCTGATATGTTCTGCCAGGGATATAGCATGATCAGAGCCACGAGTTTGATATGTTCTGCCAGGGTTATGGCATGATCACAGCCACAAGTTTGATATGTTCTGCCAGGGATATAGCATGATGACAGCCACGAGTTTGATATGTTCTGCCAGGGATATAGCATGATCAGAGCCACGAGTTTGATATGTTCTGCCAGGGATATAGCACGATCAGAGCCATGAGTCTGATATGTTCTGCCAGGGATATAGCATGATCAGAGCCACGAATTTGATATGTTCTGCCAGGGATATAGCATGATCAGAGCCAGAAGTTTGATATGTTTTGCCAGGGATATAGCATGATCAGAGCCATGAGTTTGATATGTACTGCCAGGGATATGGCATGATCAGAGCCACGAGTTTGATATGTTCTGCCAGGGATATAGCATGATCAGAGCCATGAGTTTGATATGTTCTGCCAGGGATGTAGTATGATCAGAGCCATGAGTTTGATATGTTCTGCCAGGGATATAGCATGATCACAGCCACGAGTTTGATATGTTCTGCCAGGGATATAGCATGATCAGAGCCACGAGTTTGATATGTTCTGCCAAGGACATACCATGATCAGAGCCACAAGTTTAATATGTTCTGCCAGGGATATAGCATGATCAGATTCATGAGTTTGATTTGTTCTGCCAGGGATATAGCATGATTAGAGCCACAAGTTTAATAGCTGGTCTTTCAGAAGATGCTTGCAGGAAGGATGGTCAGTTACAGTTATAATAACCTGTGGAATAGCATTCCAATTTTCTAACAACACAGTAGCGGTAAAGGCTATTTCCACTTGAATTACCTTTGGGGGTTTATAGATGGTTAGAAGTTATCATTAAAACAAAGGGGTCTGTTTGGGTGATAGGAAGGTAGAAACGAGCTAAGTGCAGGGCAGGCAGGGGATTTATAAATGATGTTGTGGGCAGTAGCTAGTTGTACAAAGTCAAGGTAGTGGTGTAGTTCAAGCCTGTTCAAACTTTTAAGTGCCTTGCAGTAATGTGTATAGCATTTTTTATTGGCAGCAAATTTAGAAACTTTGTTCTAGCATATTTCTAGCATAGTTTTACCAATTACCTGCAAGTAGGAAAGGATGGGGTACCATGAAGGAAAGAGTTAAGTGGTTGCTAGGGTGGTTTTAGCACAGTTAGTATGAAAGTTTTTATGTCTATAAAGCATGACACATTTCTAGTGAGTATATATATATATATATATATATATATATATATATATATATTTTTTTTTTTTTGAATGTGGAGTTCAAATCTGAGACTTGTGAATTGTCACACCAAACAATTTTCTACAGGATATAGTTTTTATCTTTGTATTGTTAAGTGAGATGATTTTGAAGCTGGATTTGTCCTTCATCTGTGCTTTGGGGGGAGTAATAACTGGGCATTGTGGACCCAGTTTTCAACACAGGTGAAGGCTTGTTGTGTGATTTCCATTTATAACGTTCGAGATTGAAGCAGCGTTTTACCAAATGCAGCTATGGTGCGTTTTTACATTTAGCTTGAGACTGTTTTGGTACACTGGCTATGTCCATATTACAGTACTTTCTGGAGGTAATTAGTATTAGTGGATGAATAGGTAACAGTGTACAGTTTGCAGTCATCAGCAAGCTTGGTTATCCACACTTATAGGATACTGGCTTGAATGTCTGCAATATAAATACCATGCAGCATCTATCCCCGTGGTACCCCACTAGTTATAATTTTACATTCCGAGACTTTACCAGCATCTTTCACAACTTGGGATCTTTTGGACCGCCAATTTGCAGTCCAGCAGATACCTTAGGGGTATTAAGCTTTTGTAGGGATAGTGACAAAAGCCTTGGCCAGGTCAAGAAAAGCAATTTACACATAGTGACCACTATCCCCAGACTCCATAACCTTTTTAAAGAAGTTTACTATGTTCAGGAGACAAAACCTGCCTTTCATAAAAACAAACTGATTAGATACAAGATCAATTATGTTGCATAAATGTGTTGTACTATGATATATTCTACGGCTTTGCATATAAGGCTGATGAGTTGCATGGACCTATAATTATCCAGGTTTGCATAGGGCAGTCAAAAATGCTGTTCTCCAGGCATCAAACACAAAACCTGTGAATAAGCTGAGGTTACATAGTTTAAGTAGAGGCTGGCATAGTGCAAACCTGGCACTGCTGAAAATCTGCCTGGGATGATGTCTGATCCCATGAAAGTATTATTGTCAGCATTTGACAGGAATTCCAGTATGTGCTCTACTGTGATTTTAGGGAAAACTAAACTTTCAGGAATACTACAAGCAGTAATGTAGTTAAGTGGGGTAAAGTCAGCACTGGATTTGTTTGTTAATATATTAGCGATATCCCTGAGATTGGAATGTGTGTTATTATTATGGACGAGCTCAGTGTGTTGTTGGACATTATTTCCTAAGTCCATGGCATAACTGAAGAAGGATTTGTAATGCTAGAGACGGTAAGGCTGGACGCCGCTTTGCATTTTCCAAGAATGGTCGTAACTCCATTGCTGTCACATTTCAGAGAACTCTTGAGGGAGGGAGATGGAGATTTTTCTATTATTTTCTTTTGTGTGTTCTACGGCTTATTCATAAGAGAGAGGTACCCCTAAATTTACTATCATAGTTAGAGCAGACAGCTACTGAGTTTTCTAAGAAACTGTTAAGATGCTTATAAAAGTCAAAAGTGAATGGGACAGCCCTCTCAGCTGGGTCCCTTTGCAGGGGATTGTTGGGAATTTGGCATAGGTCTTCTATAAGGTAATGTAGTTTTGTACTGGAGAAATCCATTAAGATGACATTTTTTGTTGGTCAGGTGGTACTACTAAGTCTAACAGAGAAGACAAATGATTTGTGGTCAAATTATAGTAGGAATAACAAGATGCAGGCTGGGGTGCAGGCAGTCACTAGGTTGGTAAGAGCCATATCAAAGATATTTGAGCTTCTTGTGGGTAGTTTTATAATTTACACTAGTCTATTAGTACCAAAGTTACCCAAGGAACATAAGGCATGATAGCCATTAAATACTGGCAAAGAGGGAGTGTTGTCATTGCACTGAAACCATATCTCAGAAACTGGACCAATAAAAATGTTCTTGAGCTGCAGGAAGGCCTCTAGTTCTGCCATCGTTCTACTTATACTCCTAGCGTTCAGTAGCGAAGACATAATTTCATCTAAATCTCCGTATGAGTTTACTATGTACAAATACACAGCAGAGGCACACTGCCTGACAATGCACTATGGGAACAGCAAAGGCTTTAACCAATATACAGGAGCCCTGATATAGGATACGTGAGCGATATCCATTGAAACAGAAGTCTTAACCACCATCTCACCCCAGGCTGACACATATTGTATCCCCTTAGAATGGCACCAACTACTTAGCCAATGGATAAAGCCAATTATCTTGCTTGGTATCTTAGCATTTCTCTTGAGACTTAGAAAATAACTTTGTTTTTTAAAGTTTTACCATGTTCAGCACTGCTGACTTATTTCAGTTAGCCTACATCCTAACCAGTTGCAGACAAAAACACTTGATGACATACACTCTATTTGCCTTTACATATTTGGGTTTATATGACATGATCGAAGTTTCAAAACTGCAAATCTGATATGGTTAACACCATATAATCGAAGTCGTGAAACTTCGATAATGTAATAAAACACAACAACCTACAAAAGCAAACTATTTAAATGCTCTAAGCAGAGGGCAAGACCCCTGCACCCCCTACATGCCCCGCTACTTAAATATACCAACTCCGAGATTGCACTACAGTGCAGAAAAGGGAAATCTTCCCTTTCCGCACTGTACGGAAATCTCCGTTAAAAGATTACAAGTTTCAAGACTTCGATCGTATGGTGTCGACCATATCAGATTCAAAGTTTTGAAACTTTGATCTTCTGATATAGACCCACATATGCATGGTGCCTGTCATGAGCACATGCCTACATGGGCAATAAAAATTCTGAGGAAACGAATTTGGCACATTATTTATTTATCCTTACAGAACCTCTGCTTTGGTGCAAAAATGATGCGTTACAGTAAATATTTGAGAAAATACAGACTCAACATTGGCAATAATAATGTTGTGAAACAAAACATTCAGAATATTCATCTTAGGCATTATAGGATGATCAAGAATATGTGTTGGAGACTGGACTGTTATCTTTAATCAGAAAAAAATAGTCACACTGGATTTTACACAGGTAGTTATGGTCAGACCGCAGCATGCATTTTTTAGCCAGCTTGACCATAGATAGTTGATACAAGGGTATTAGACACTCCCAGTATCCCTATCAATTTGCTGGCAAACGTACTGGGTGGAAAAAGCTGTAGGATCCAATGGGTGGAAGGAATTTTTTTTTAAAGGGAGTATGTGCCATTCAGCTATTCTGAATGTATAAGAAAAATAGTTTCACTTTATCTTAGAACCACAGATGTCAGCTTGGTAAAATGGACTGTTCAACTACTTTGAATGTATATGATTGATACTAGGGTGTTGTGCACCCTGAAAATCATTATTGCAGTGAAAGCTGTTATGTAGGATGTAGGAGCATGTTGGACCAGGTAGTTGTGAAGATTTATTTTCTTGATTAATCGAGGATGCATTCTACTTAGCTATCTTGAATACAAAGCCAGCAAATTTGTTTCACTTCTCATTCCCTCCAGTAGAAGTCTTTTGAGTGTGTACCTTTAACTCCTAGTAGGTGTGCCCTGAGCCTTTAAAAATTGAGTCATCACCTTGCAATTCTAATAGATACTCATTGACAGAGGTCAAATATCAGTACAATTGTATTTGCCATCATGTATGCTTCAAGATAAAATATCCTGATACCTTATATGTAGCATGGTTTGAAATTATTAATGCAAGTATGAACAAGTAATATTTGACGCCTAGAGGAGCAGTAGGAGGTAACTGCAGAAACGCCTGGAGACGTCACTCGGATGTAATGAGTAAAAAGTTAGTTGAGCTTCTTGTGGGTAGTTTGCTTTGTCAGTTTGTACTGTTGATCTATCCTAAATGTATATGGTTGAGATACGTCAGACTGTAAACTAAAGCATCTGCATTAGTTTGCAGAGAAGGGTTTCTATGGTGCTGCTAAACTCCAGTGGGGGAAAGGAGAACATTTTTTTATTAATAGTCAGCATGCTTACTTTGGCTACCCTATATTTGTATTCATGTTTCAGCTCATTTTATAGCCATAGCTGTGGTCTGAAGAGCAGACTGTACAGTTAGTGGCAGGGAATGGAAGATTACAATGGGTGCAACTGAAGGTGTTAGCGTTAGCAGTTATTATTATTGCTAATAAAACTGCAACATTAGCTTATGAGTCAGCATTTAGTCTAACATCCAAAGTCCTGGCACCTTCATGCGGTCAGCTTACCTTTCTAGTATGACGTTTGCCCAAATGCAGCATTCAAAGTATCTTCGTTTGTATTTACTCACTGAGGTGAAAATGGACTGAATGCACAGGTATCAGTAGATATGAATCCTGAACTAATCTTGCTACTGAATAAATATAGTTTTACCCCAGGGACTGACTAGAAGATGTCTGGTGTCAAAGAATGCCTATACATTGGTGCCACCTGGCTCCCTACTGAAATGTCAGCACTCAAAATGCCAAGTGCTGAAAGCGGATGACAAAAAAAGATGGAAACTGCAGAAGAAGAGCGAATCTTGAGCATCGCTCTTAGGTTCGTGGGTAAATATTAGGCTGGCTCTTTTTGTGGGACACTTTAAGCCCAGCCAGTCTCCTTTTCTGTGCTTCCATTAACCTACCTCGTTTGGTTAGAGACCGGCCTTATCCATCCCCTCATCAATAATTATATACGACTCCTAATGAGAATAACTGGGATCACGCCACAAACAACACTTCAGGGAACCCGTGCACTGAATAAAGTATTTAGGAGCTGTCCCTGTCCATTAGTTGTACGGGGGGGGGGGGCAGTCCTGGGGTATATTTTGTTTCCCATCCATCTACTCCTTTAAGCTTCTTTGCTGCTGGAGGGCAAGTCCTTTTGCATCCCTTGAATTTATAGAGTCTAACTCTCAGATCACCATACCTCAGACAAAAGGGAATATTCTGGAAAATAACCATCTCAGATATAGTATATGTAAATCTGTTTTTTTAACTATTCAGTCTCTGTGTTTCAGAACTAGCTCTAGTGGGTCCTAAAATTTCATATTGTTACTGTCCCAGCTGCAGGCCAATTACAATGTTCTTTGCACATCCATGCAAGTCAACACATACACACACACACACACACACACACACACACACACACACACACACACACACACACACACGTGCCGCACACACATACACACACACACACACACACACACACACACACACACACACACACACACACAAAAATGCATAAGATGAGTACACATTCTACAGATTTCCATTTGTTAATTAGGATAGTCTGACTGTATTACAAGGCCATTACCAGTAGAAGTCTAGAGATAAAACACAACCCCTCACTTGCTTACTTCTGTTTAACTTCAGGACCGCAAGGTGATTGAATAGATAATGGTATAATCATTTATTTACTAGTCCAATCCAGTCCAGTGAATAGGCATACACTGTAAGACAGTACCCTATCCTGGATCTATCTTTGATGGAGGTGCAGGAGACATCAAACAAGGTTATGAGATCGAGGGAGTTCTTGCCATCAAAATGAAGCCTGTATTAAGTCAAAGGATACCAAATGTTTTACTGATTAATTTAGGAACAAATAGTTTAGGCCGACAGTTATGGCTTTCAGTACTGCATATCTCTATAAAAATCTTTTTTCATACATCACTGTGAGGAGGGTGTGGTGTTTTATAGACCGTGTTTTGGAAATTGAACAATCTTGAGCAGTCACTAAAAAAATTATTAAGAGAAAATCATTGTCAAGTAGCAGGACAGTTATTACAGCAGCCAAAGAACCAAAGCTGTAGAGGGAGGCTGGAATACATATTTCAGGAATTAGGTTGAATGACTTTAATTGGGGCTTCTTTCCAGTGACTGAATTTTTGGAGAGCAAGCAGTGCAAGAAGAGAAGCTCCTGGAAGTATATGATATTAAGGTGCATGTTTTGTCACAGCTTCTTGGAGTATATGATATTAAGGTGTATGTTTTGTCACAGCTTCTTGGAGTATATGATATTAAGGTGCATGTTTTGCCGCAGCTTCTTGGAGTATATGATATTAAGGTGTATGTTTTGTCGAGAGTACACTGCAAAAAGTGACCGTCAGGTAAGACAGTGTGTTTGAAGGACTGCAGTCACCAAGAATGAAGGAGGGATATAGATGAAACCATGTATGTGATAAGGCGTGGGCCCAGATGGTGTTATAGACTGGCTTACTGCCAACTGTGAAGGACTGAAGAGACTTTGATTACTAGCCAGGTGTTTGTTACCTAATGAATAATCAAACAATACTATGATGATTTTTAGTTCACCAAGACAAAGCAAACAGACTAGCAATTTGCCAAAATCAAGGCATGAGCACTATTACAAAGTAATTTTAGTAACAGGACAAGCTGTCAGCACCTTTAATATAAATGGAGAACTCTAAGGCTGCCAAACCTCAGAGAAGAGGACAGACCCCCTTGATCCTGTCCTTGAAGAACTTGTAGTAGTTTCATCATCTTGATTAGATGAAAAAAAAACTGATTCTGATTGTCTGAATAAACTGGGATTTTGCATTTTATCACTTAGCCAAACATCACACACATCAGGAGGTAACTGGAAAGGAATCAACGCCTAGTCCAGCAGTTGATAAGATCCATATCATGGTGAAAGCAGACACAGTTTGGGATCCAATAGAAAAAAGGTAGGAGAAGTATAATGCAGCAAAAATTAGGCTAAGAGGAAACCAGAGTCTGGCATGCAAGGCATCTTCAGGCCCACTACTGATTTACTGCACATCCGCAAGTCAAATGGCGTCAGAAATACTCAGTCAGAGGATGTAAACCTCTTGTGCGACATAACACAATGGTTAATGTCTCTCAGAGGACACCACTGCTATGGAACAGACTCTCCAGCCACATAAAACAGAGTTCATCCCTGTCCATCGTTAAAAGCAACTTAGATCTATGGATGGGAAACAGAAAATTTACCCCAGAACTACCCCCTGTACTACTAATGGATAGAAGCAGCTCCTAAATGCTTTATCCCCTGCATGGGTTCCTCCAAATTATCTGTGATATGATCTCAGTTATTCCCATTATGGGTAATATATAATTACTGGGTCTATATCAGAACATCGAAGTATTAAAACTTCAAATGTTCTGATATCGAACTATTCAGCGAATGCTAAGAATAGCGAAGCTGCAGAACAGCGAATTATTTTCTCAGGAAAGAATTTGGTTGGCCATTTCCGTGGCTTCGCTATTCTTAGCGCTGTGGTGGTTGGGTTCAGGTAAGTGTGCAATTGTTTGTACGTTAGGGTTAGGGGTGGGTTAAGTGAGTTAGGGTTAGGGCGTGGATTAGGCGTGTGTGTGATAGTGACAGACTTTAGGGTTAGGGGCGGTTTAAATGAGTTAGGGTCAGGGCGTGGGTTAGGTGAGTGTGTGACAGTGATCTGATTGTTCGATATTTTCATGTTTAGATGTTTTGAAGCCGATGAAATAGCATTCGCTATTTTCATCTTTCGATAACGTGATATAAATGCTAATTACTGACCATGGGATGAGTAAGACCAGTCTATACCCAAATGAGGTAGGTTATTTCAAGCACAAAAAGGGAAACTGGCCAGGATAAAAATGGCCTGCAAGGGCAGCTAGCGTAGTACTTACCTATGAACTTATAAGGGCAGCTAGCCTAGTACTTACCTATGAACTTGTAAGGGCAGCTAGCGTAGTACTTACCTATGAACATATAAGGGCAGCTAGCCTAGTACTTACCTATGAACTTATAAGGGCAGCTAGCCTAGTACTTACCTATGAACTTATAAGGGCAGCTAGCGCACTACTTACCTATGAACTTATAAGGGCAGCTAGCCTAGTACTTACCTATGAACTTATAAGGGCAGCTAGCCTAGTACTTACCTATGAGCTTATAAGGGCAGCTAGCCTAGTACTTACCTATGAACTTATAAGGGCAGCTAGCCTAGTACTTTCCTATGAACTTATAAGGGCAGCTAGCATAGTACTTACCTATGAACTTATAAGGGCAGCTAGTCTAGTACTTACCTGTGAACTTATAAGTGCAGCTAATGTAGTACTTACCTATAAACTTATAAGGGCAGCTAGCCTAGTACTTACCTATGAACTTATAAGGGCAGCTAACGTAGTACTTATCTATGAACTTATAAGGGCAGCGAGCCAAGTCCTTACCTATGAACTTATAAGGGCAGCTAGCCTAGTACTTACCTATGAACTTATAAGGGCAGCTAGCCTAGTACTTACCTATGAACTTATAAGGGCAGCTAACGTAGTACTTACCTATGAACTTATAAGGGCAGCTAGCCGAGTACTTACCTATGAACTTATAAGGGCAGCTAGCCTAGTACTTATCTATGAACTTATAAGGGCAGCTAGCCTAGTACTTACCTATGAACTTATAAGGGCAGCTAGCCTAGTACTTATATTTGTGAACCAACGAATACTGTTAAATAATCTGGTGACATTGGTAAAGTACCAAGCCAACTACATAAAGTGTGATGTAAATATATGGTAAATTATCCAGAAGGTTAACAACTCACAAGGTGTAACACAATTAATTTGATATATGTCATATCATTTTAAAAAAATACGGACTGCTTTTCAATAAATCCTCTGCCAGTTTAGTACCATACCTGGTTTGGTAATATGTTTAGTTGATGGAACCAACAATAAAGATGGTAACAACACTTCTATTATTTTTACTACAACATCAACTATAAACATATAAATGTCATTACATGAGAAGTCAGTGTGTTTGCAATTCATGAAACCCTACACTTTTTTTTGTTAGCTATTTGAATTTAATTTTTTCAACAATATTTGCAGTGACTTATTTCAGGTAGTTGCATTCTGAGGTGTAATTCTAGTCATTCTCTCTGACTGCATCCCAGAGGTATTCCACCAGAAATGTGTTCATACATCCCTGTGTTGTGTCTCCAGCAGGATCAGTAATTAGTTTAAATTTCATTGTCTCATTCCTCCTTTAGCGGTTTACTACCAGCCAGCATGTCGGTTCCTTCTTTCCCATCCAAAGTCTTCATCCAGTAAAGCTAAGTATTTCTTTCTGCTAGTTTTATCACAGAATGTTTAGAAAAAAGAAAACTGTGTGATATATGTACACTCGAACATACTGCATCCATAACTATGACAGTATGTCCACTGTTCCAAAACCTTCTGCAATAAGATAACAAACTATAACAAAATTTTACTGTTTACATTTCTAAAATGATAACAAAATGGCACTTTGTGTCTGGCCAGCACAGATTGTCAGTTCTAAGCACAAATCAGATTGTTGTAGTTAAAGTCAACAGAGACTAATCCCAGCTGATCCTATAACAACTCTATGAGACTTTCAAACAGAATGGTGAAGGTGTTGTCTACCTACACTCCACTGACATTTTCTATTGCACTAGCAGAAGCAGTGTCTGACATTGCCACCTATATCGATAGTACCCACTCTATAAATGAGGGTGTCTAAACCTAACCAGAACATTAAAACTGTATTGTTGAAAGGCAGTATTTGTGAACTGCAGTCTAGCAACCTCCCAAACCCATTAGGTTACTGGACAGGTTGCTGATAAACTTCCCTTACAAAATACCAAACACCTTAACCCATGCCACCCCCAGTAAGTGACAGCCATCACAGTATTACCTGGCTAAGCAACAAATTTCATTACGCCTATAACCAGCACATTCCATTCAGCTCCTTCAACTCTCCTCAGCTACTTCAAGGCCTGCACTCTGCTCCTTCTGTAATAATTTCCATATCTGTGTCACCACCAGGTAAATGTCACGAACAGGAATCCATGTGCACTGATATCTAGTCTTGCCTCATACCAATGGCAAACATGCAAGGGAAATTTGTTGCCATTCCAACATGTAACTGCTTCAGTACTGTAAGGGACTATCTAACAAAACCACTTAAAAAAAGACTATGCTGTCAAAGACCACAAATAAACTACACCATTCTTTCACACTATGCTGTCAAAGACCACGAATAAACTACACCATTCTTTCACACTATGCTGTCAAAGACCACGAATAAACTACACCATTCTTTCACACTATGCTGTCAAAGACCACGAATAAACTACACCATTCTTTCACACTATGCTGTCAAAGACCACAAATAAACTACTCCATTCTTTCACTTGACATTCTTCTCCTGCCCAAAACAAACTAATTATTGAGAGAGCTAAGCTGTATAAATGCTTTGGACTACAGCTACACCAACCCTTAATCTTTGCACATCATTTGGATGTCCTTTAAAGCAAAATAACAGGCCAACAAACATTTGCAAGCTGAATATCCCTTCTACTAACCTTCAACATAAGATACTCCATACTAAAAGGAGTACTACTTCCTTATATTAAAGGCTCGTCCATTACTGTACTTTCTGTCTGACACAAACATTTAACAGCAAATCTTTTACTCACAACTGACTACAACACAAGCACTTATGTTACCACGTTAAACAAAGCTAATACCCTTCTTGTTCATCTGATGGCTTTGTAGGTCTCGTGCTCTCTGATTTTCAAGTTTCTTTTATTTAAATGGCTGCCATTTTTGCCCATTTTTAACAGATTGTTTGTTTTTTTTTTTTGTCACAGTAGCACTTTAAGGTCACTGCGCTAAAGTTTTCTGAGATGACAAAACATTCTTAACTCATACCAAAGCAAGCAAATAAATAAGAAAATAAACAAACACTTTTCAGTTTTGTTTTTGAGCTTCTTGATCTGGCTCTAGGTGACAGCGAAACCGAAATAGTAGGCCCTGGGTTTCACTGGTCTTTGAAATATCTAGGCTTGTACCTGCAGCAGAACTGAGGAAGCGTACAGCTCCAATAAATAATTTGTTTAAACAACTTAATGGGTTAAGGGCAAGACAAAACTGTAATGGAAGCAAAGAATTCCCTTGGGATATGCCTCTGTGAATTTTTATCCCTAGGACGGTAATTTGCTCTTTACCATAGCTCAGCTGTAAAGAAATGTGCCAGCGTTTCATAGTGACTCCTGTGTCGTTTTCAATGTATGGTATATTTCAAACATCTGGAAGCATTCCAGAGTCCATGAATGTGGAATACTTGGAATGCAGTTGATTTTTCTGTACTCCAGCCATGCTATAATTTGATACTGCCTCTATTTACACTTCTGTATTACGGATTTGAAGTTCTGTCCCTTTTTTACAGTTTTCTATTATGGCTTTAAGGTTCTGTCCCTTCTTACACTCTCTCTCTCTCTCTCTTATGGCTTTGGTTAGTAAGAAATAATCCTTTGTTCCATAGGATTCTCTTTTATTACCTTTTCATTCTGTTGCCATGTTTGGGTTTTATCTAAATGACTGTAATCTCTTTCTGCATAAGTTCTGGAATATAATTTATAAGTTGTCAGAAGGCAAGTTATTGGTCTTTTGTTCTTAGGATGTCTTGCAGCTTCGTTTTTAAGCAAGCAATAATGGCCAACAGGGTGTGTGTTGCTGTGCAAATAATGCCCAGCGGAGGGCCTCTATACCTCTGGGAAGGAGATATTTACACAGCAACACACACTCTGGAGGGCATTATTGGGCTTAGAGAATGGACTGTCTATAAAATTGTTCTGTTTTACTTACTTATTTGTTTTTTTATTATTATATTATTTTTATATATTTTTGATGTAAAGTAGTTCCTCCACGTAATGTTTCAGACTTGTTGTAATATATGTAAATGGTGTTGGAGGAAGTAGTTTACATCTAAAATGTAACATTTTCAAAAAATATCCAGAAATTTATTTCACTTTCTGGTTCCTTACTGCTAAAATGTGTGGTTTGTTGTCAATCACTGGGGACTAACGTCACTATATAATGACATACATTTGAGTTTCAGACTTTATATCCTTCAGAAAATGCATACTAAAACAAATCCTGTTACTCAAGCAACTTCATAATTTTATAAGAGCAATATTTAAAATCTGGTCCTATTTTTGAGCCTTTCTGCTTCCTTTATTTTAGGCTTTATTCAGATTTCTTCAGCTAAGCGGTGGAGAGGTATGCAAACCTCTTAACTGCTGCTACCACTGCTCGATCGATATTACTCCCCCCAAAAGAAACACGGTTGTGGTTCAGAAAATGCATGCAAACACAATTCCTGTTATTCAAGCAACTCTGCAGTTTTATAACAGTAATATATCTTCTTATTTTTAGCCTTTGTTCCCCTTTTATTTTAGGCTCTATCCAGATATCTTGAGCTAAGAGGTCAAGAAGCATGCAAACCTCTTAACTCCTTCTGTTACCACTGCTCAACTGCTCTCACACTTCACATACATACTCATGCATGTGCACACGTGTACACACACACACACACACACACACACACACACACACACACACATATATATACATACACACACACACACACACACACACACACACACACACACACACACACACACACACACACACACACACACACACACACACACATATATATATACATACACACACACACACACACACACACACACACACACACACACACACACACACACACACACACAAAAAACACACACTTTTGGTCTCATTCACGCAAGCATGCATACACTCACATATGCAGACAGAAGCATAAACACACTGTGACGACCCACCACTGCACCAGAAATCAAGGAGCCTCAGTCCTCACCACTGGCAACAGTGGAGGACATACACTGGGAGGATGACAAGTACACACACAGTATTTCCAGATGCAGCTCTCTGCATTGTGTAATTTCCCTTAAGAGCATACAGAGACCACAGTCAGTCCGGGGCTGGTTTCTCTCTCTTTCTCCAGATCCCCAGTAAGACTCCCCATTGGCACAGCTATAGAGTTGAGATCTCAGCTGAGTGGCCAGGCCAAGACATCCAGCACCCTCTCTGCCCAACCAGTGCTTCATGTTCCTGCCCAAGTAGCTGATGCACACACACTCTTTGAGGTTTAATTTATACACACATGCACCACACACACACACACACACACACACACACACACACACACACACACACACACAAACCTGTGCCAGCTTTTCTCAGGTGTACTGGCTATGCCCCCTTTTGTCTAGACTATAAGGTACTTACCACTGGGTAAGACGGAGATACACGTCATACCCTGCTACAGAACCCCAAACATGTCCTTAGACTCTCACTCCAAGTTTCTAAGCACCCTGAAATTTATAAAGGTCCAACCCAATACTCTCATACTGGGTGACTTCAACTACCCTTCCATCAAATGGAAAAACTATTCAGACATCAATGTACAGGCCCGCCACTTTCTGGAATTTATCAATTCCAATGTTCTGGACCAGCTCATTCTGACCCGTACTAGAGGAAGCAACATCCTCAACCTAGTCGTCCCCAACTTGGAAGACTGTTGCTCCACACCTATAGCCAATTTCTCCCTGGTTAAATCTGACCACAAACTTATCACCATGGAAATCTCCATCTCACCTACAGCCCCCGCTAAGGTGACCACCTTGAAAAACGTCTCTAAAGCTGACTTTGGGCTCCTAAATACAGAAGTGGTGAACTTCTTGGCACCCATGCCAACGGAAAATGCCGAATCAAACACCAGTGCACTGCACGAGCATGTACACAAGTGCATGGACCTTGCCATACCAAACAGAACCTCCAAGGCAACACCCAGATTTGCTCTGAGTTAATGCACAATAGCACCTCCTATACTGATTCAACAGGTATAGTCAACGTACTAGCCGACAGATTCAGTGCCAACTTTACCCCCTCCAAGGGCCCTATCACAATACCAGAAGAAAGCCTGGTACCCACCATTTCTGTGGCACAGGTAAAAGCTGCATTGTCCAAAGCCAAGAATACAGCATCCGTGGGACCTGATAATATACCTGGCTGCATCCTACATGAGCTACAAAAACAAACTGGCATCACATCTGTGTGCCCTGTTCAATCACAGCCTTACCTCAGGCTATGTCCCTAATGAATGGCGCACTGCTACAGTCATCCCACTCCATAAAGAGGGAGCAACTACAGACCCTGGGAACTATCGCCCCATTAGCCTGGGAACTATCGCCCCATTAGCAAAGCTATGGAGCGCATCATCATGGACTTGCTTAACAAAGATATAGGCAATCTCTAAACTCTTGACCCCTTTGTCATGGGGAGATCCTGCCTGCTGAACCTGACTGACTTCTTCAAGGCAGCCACCAAGGTTGTGGATGAGGGTAAGGCAGTGCATACAACCTACCACGACCTGGCCAAGGCCTTTGCTACCATTCCCCACTCAGGTATCATTGATTAACTAACCAAACTAGGCATCAATCCTTACATCACTAGGTGGGTTGCAAATTGCCTAATAGACAGGACCCACAGAGTGAAAGCTGTGGATTCCAAGTCAGATTGTTGATCAGTCATGAGTGGAGTCCCACTGGGCTTGGTCCTGGGCCCTTTCCTGTTTGGCATCTACTTCTCAGAAGTCCAGACCAACACAGAAGGACTCTGGCTGACCAAGTTCTCTGATGACTGCAAGCTAGGAGTCATTATCATTTCCACAAGTGCTGCAGGCATCCTACAAAAGGGCCTCTCTGAGACCAATGACTGGTGTCAAAACCATGGCCTAAAACTTAACACCAAAAATGCTTATCATCCTCATTGGAAAAAAACTCAGTTCCCATGAATTACCAGATTGATGGGAGCCCACTGAACACTGAAGAGGCCATAAGAGATCTGGGCACCCAGGTCAACAGCCAACTAACCTTTGACCACCACATTGCCACTGTGATCAGAAAGTCCTTCTCTGTGGCACATCTTATAAGCAAAGGTTTCACATTTGAGACCATCCATGTGCAACTAACAGTGTGCAAAACTGCCTTCCAGTTTGTAGCCTGCTACAGGCCACCCTCCCAAACTCAGGAACCCCACTCGGCTTTCCTGAAGACACTGGGGAATATGAAGGTCTCTCCAAACACCATTATATTGGGTGACTTTAACTACCCAAACATAGACTGGGAGCACTACTCAAGCCCCAACACCCTAGCCCAATGGTTCCTAGAATTTATAAACTCAAATACTATGGAACAACTGGTCACCACTCCCACAAGAGGGGAAAACATATTGGACCTGATCATCAGCAACATGGGGACTCTATGTTCCATACCAGAGGTATACCCCTGATTGGTAAGATCTGACCATAAATTAATCACTGTGGACATCCATATCCCATCCCCACCCCCAGCAAAGGAAACCACGGTCAAAAACTTCTCAAAAGCAAACTTCCCACTTCTCAAAACCGAGGTGGAATCCTTCAAATCCCCAGGGCCAGTGGAAAATACGGCCCAAACCGCAGAATCCTTTACAAACGCATTCTATGGATACCTACAGGAATGCATGGATTGTGCTATCCCAAATAAAACCAAGACACACTCCTCCAAAGGCAGGAGACCTGTCTGGTGGACGCCAGCCATAAATAAGCTATACAACAGAAGGAGGAAGCTACTACATGATAGAGCAAAATCCCTGAAAGGGAAGGCAACTCTGATCAGTACTAGCAAGAAACTACGATCCCTCATAAAATCATCTAAGGCTAGCTTCAAAAGAAAAATTGCACAAGACGCTAAAGATAATCACAAAGCTTTCTTTAGTTATGTCAGAAACCTGGGTGGAAACTCCCAGATATGCTCTGAGTTAGTGCAAAATGACAAAAAATACACTGACCACACAGACATTGCCAACATCCTGGCAGACAGATTCAGTGCAAACCTCCCCCCCCCCCGCCAAATGAGCAAATGACTATCCCAACAGAGTGCAGCCTCCCTAACATCATAGTTGCACAGGTGAGAGCTGCCCTCTCCAAAGCAAAAAACACAGCATCAATGGGACCAGACGGTGTCCCGGGCTGTGTTTTACATGAGCTCCAAGAAGAACTGAACCCTCACTTAAAATCACTGTTCAGTCTCTGCCTTACAACAGGATATGTACCCAAAGAATAGCGTACAGCAACAGTGGTCCCACTCCATAAAGGTGGACCCCAGAAACTATCGCCCTATAAGCCTAACTAGCCTGGTCTGCAAAGCTATGGAGTGTATCATCATGGAACTCATAAACAAAGACATTGGGAACCTCCAAACACTGGATCCTACCCAATTCGGCTTTGTTAAGGGCAGATCTTGTCTCTTGAACCTGGTCAATTTCTTTGAAACAGTCACCAAGGCCATAGACAAAGGGAAGGTAGTCCACACAGCCTACCTTGACCTTGAAAAAACCTTTGACACAATACCCCACTCGGGCATCATAAATAAGCTCACCAGCTTAAATATCAACCCCTATGTCACAAGATGGGTTACAAACTGGCTTAGGGATAGAACCCACATGGTCAGAATTGCAGGTGCCATGTCAGACTCTAAACCAGTTACAAGTGGCGTCCCACAAGGCTCAGTCCTGGGACCTCTCTTGTTCAATATATATTTCTCTGAGGTACAGGCTAACACAGGAGGACTATGGCTGACAAAGTTTGCAGATGATTGCAAACTGGGGGCCATAATCGACTCGCCGGCTGACACAAACATCCTCCAAAAAGGTCTCACAGAGACGGATAACTGGTGCCAGAGCCATGGCCTAAAGCTAAATGCCAAAAAGTGCATAGTCATCCCCTTTGGGAAAAACAAAGTGCCCACAAATTACCACATAGGTGGTTATCCATTAAATACGGAAGAAGTAAGTAGGGATTTGCGGACCCAAGTAGATTGCAATCTCTCCTTTGACAATTGCCAAAGTGGTTAGAAAGACATTCTATATAGCCCACCTTATTACGAAGGGGTTCACATGTAGATCAAGAGAGGTCATTGTGCCCCTCTACTCATCACTCATCAGGCCCATAATTGAATACAATGCCCCATTTGGGATGTACCTTACCCGACACCTGCTACAACTAGAAAGACCCCAAAAGTACCTCACCAAGAGGATCAAGGGACTCAAACAGATGCCCTACGCAGTTAGGCTAAAGAAACTCCAGCTCTACTCAGTTGCTTACCGCCTACTCAGAGGCGATCTGTGCCTGACGTATAAAGCCATGTCCAACCCAGAATTAATGGACATGCTCCACCTCAAGAAATCCAAATCCATCAGAACTACACGCTCCAGTGACTTAAACCTCAGCACAGAAATAAACAGAACATGCTGGAGGGACAGATTCATATCCCAGATGCTCCCCTCACTCTGGAACAAAATCCCAATCCATGTCAGACAGAGCCCCTCAATGACCCTCTTCAAGAAGAATCTTGACGTTTGGATGGGAGATCATAAATTTACCCCTGGGATCTCTTTTGTGTCACTGCTAGACAGAGGCACGGTAAACTAACCTTAAATGGGCTATCTTCTGTGACCTACTATACAGAGGCACATTCAACTAATCTAAGAAGGGTGGCGAAAGCCAAGCACACTCTGGCTAGGCTTGTAAATGCCCTAGGGCAGATAGCCTAGTATGAACCTATGAACCTATGAACATCCAGGAAGAAAGCGGTTATCATCTTTCTCTACTCATCCCTCATTAGACCAATCATCAAATACGCCCCATTTGGCATGTATCTGACCAGACACCTACAACAGCTAGAGTGGCCACAAAAGTACCTCACAAAAAGGAACCTAGGCCTTAAACACATGTCCTACATGGACAGACTCAGGAAACTTCAGCTGTTCTCAGTCTCTTATGATCTACGTAGAGGTGATCTCTGCTTGACTTACAACGTCATGTCCAATCCAGCCCTACTTGAAATACTGCATCTAAAGAAATCCCAATCCACTGCGCCAAACACTCCAGAGATCATAACCTCATCACCACAATTAACAGAACATGCTGGAGGGACAGGTTCATCTCCCAAAGACTGCTCATACTCTGGAATAAACTTCCCATTCATGTCAAGCAGAGCACCTCCCTGGCTCTCTTCAAGAGAAATCTTGATGAGTGAATGGGTAACAGAAAGTTCACCCCAGGGATTACTCCAGTTGCCCTACTGGATAGGGGCACTGTGAACTAACATCGGGTGGCATGGTGCCTGGGCAATTGTTTTTTTGGCTCGGCTTGTAAAGGCTCCAGAGCCATTAGCCTAGTACACACCCATGAACCGATGAACTGCCACCAGCCAATTCCTTATCAGTTACTTTAACAAAGGGTGTCCAAACTTACTGTGCAATGTTACTATTAATACAAATGGTAGTTTGACCAAGAACAAGGGTATTAGGAGTGGCCTATACAGTGACACCAAATAAATATGCAAGTACTCTCAGAACTTAAGTATGTCTCACAAAGATCAGCCACAATGAAAGGTTTAAATATATTTAATAATAAAAAATAAAATAACAAGATAATACTCAGTATATATTCACAGTGACATTAGAGTTCAAAACAATAAGAAATATTTAAAACAACATTGCAGGACAGTCTCAAATAAATAAAGAAAAACATCTAAACTATGCATCACTATATTCCTGACTGAATCGAAGAGAATTACTACACCATAGTTAACTTAATTAAGAGCAAGGCAGACATGGTGAATGAATCTTCTTTAGTTGTTGTCAGGTCAAAGACAGGATACAGAATGGTGCGTCTCTCTAAGAGACTCCTCAAATTAATATCTCAAATATTACTGCTGGGATAGCTTGCAGAATGACATAATTTCTTATCGTCTGACTCTATCCCAGGTGAAACCCCCACTGCTGGAAGCTAGCAGTATTTAGCATCTATCTGTGAAAATATATAGACCTTAGATCTTTGGCAGATGCTGGAAGTCATAAAACAATTACACTCCTTCACATTTCAAGACTGGTAATTATTTCACCTTAGAGACGCTACAGAAAGCTCCCTAGTTTTAGACAGTGTGTCTCCTTTCTGCAGTGAAACTGAAACACATCATCTTTTATTGCGTAGCCATAAAGTAATTTAATTGCACCTATTTTCTGAAGTTTTGCTGGACTCCTGTGTTCCAGTTTCCACTGTTAAAATCTATAAATTTAAACAGTTAAAATAGCATATGTACATTTCTGTTCTGTTCCAGTAGGGCACACTTTGGATACATTTCAAGCACTTTCTAAAAACCTTTTTCAATACATGTCTCTACAAACAAGTTTGATATACACATGACATACAGTTCTAATACAGTTGTAACACAACCATATTATATAAATCAAGTTGATATTCACCAATGACACATAATTATTTACAAAATTCTAGATAGCTGTGCTGGCAGTATCTTTCCTTGTCATACACACATACAGAAACACACATGGACACATGTTTCTTTCTTTTTTCATGTTTATTTTACTTTTACACTTGTTAAACAGCAAAAGTGCTACTTAGCAAGTGTAAAATAACAGCTCAATCAATTTAACTCACACTTGTGCATGCATAGACACACAAACGCTTTTCTATTTTTTTTTTTATTTTATTTTCTCTTTATTTTAAAAGCAAACGTGTTGCTTAGCAAGTGTAAAATAATGGTGGCCGTTAAACTTTATTTCAGCCCAAGCTCCACTGCAGCTTAGTACATTGTCATGAAGTGTCGGACTCATTTGTTCATCAATCAAGTTAAGTAAACTTTATTGTAAAACTTTATTGTCATTCAGACCATACAACCACAAGTGTACAGCTGAATGAAATTACGTTTCTTCAAGCTCATGAATACACATAACACATAGCCAGTTCAACAAATAAATATAAGTACATAAACACATAAACAATAGACACACACACACACACACACACACACACACACACACACACACACACACACACACACACACACACACACCACACAGAGTCCAAGCCAACTGAAACACCATCTCAACACCGGCAATCTCAGTCAAGTTCCAATGACCCAACAAAAAACAAAAATCAAAAAACCAGATCATCTTACATCCAGAAGATAATCAGGTCTCCACCGCCTCATCCAAATCAATGATCACATTCTCCACCGTCCTCCACTATCACAATCCACCATCCACTCCATCACCAATCTCATCTCCACACCAGCAATGGCCCAGCTTCCTCCGTCAAAATCAAGTCTGGATCCAGCACAACACCATCCAACACTCGGGTCCCCACCATCTGCTTTGCTCTGCACCCCTCTTTACATGTAGGCCCAAACAGCCATGTCTAGACCAACCTCTCCAGCCACTCCATGCTACCTGAGCTAATGTGAATGGTCCACTGATCCAGACGATCCACCAACACCATCCGACACCAAGTGAGCATTCCACTCCACTTTCTTGGTTGCTCGGTCACAAGCAACTTCAAAAAACAATGAACACATACCGACAGTTTCTACAAGAAACATTAGGCAACAATGGTAGCCAAAGAGTCTGCTACCACCCAAGGTGCAGCCATTTTGGTTCAGCTCGTTTTGCAATCGGGTGCCAATGTACAGGTGACCCATTCTCTAAGCAAGAGTATAGTTTTCTCTATTAAGGAGAACAGTTTTTCCTGTTGTCATTCATTGTTGGCATCTGTCTGAGATGTGCATACAAATAAATTTTACTCAGCGCTAGATCATTATGCTTAGATGTTAATACCTTTAACCAATAGTTGAATGTGACATCTAGACCTGAGGTATTCTGGTTAGGAGCTTTTCTTAATTGTGTCTCAATTTCTTTAGCTGTTACTTTATTCAATTTCATATCCTCTATATTAATACCTCTTATGGTTTCTTTTACCTCTTCCACCTCTCTGTTTGGTATTTTTGTTATATAAATATTTACGCAAAATGTGCTGATTTCTTCCTTTTTTAGTTGGTGCTAGTGCTGTTTTCTTTCCCAGTTTTCTATAAAAGTTTTTGGATCATCAGTGCATTTTTTGTACATTTGTGTGCATATTTTTATTATTAGAGATGATGTAAAAATAAATCCTGATCTGTTTTAATGTTGTGTGCTGCTTTTATCACATATATCTATGAGTTTTTGATGATCATAGTTACTATGTGCAATGCTAATAGATCACCATGGTTACCATATAGTAATACTGATAGATCACTATGGTTACCATATGGTAATGCTAACAGGTTTTCATGGCTACCTTATGGTAATGAGGGTGAACTGTCAAATTTATCATGTGAGAAAACAGAAGAGACAAGCACTGTTGATTCGCTAGGTGTGTATAATTAGATGAACAGTTAAAATTAGTATTAACATATACTATTTTGCAGAGCATATAGCCTAAACCAGAAATTATCCTATGTTTTATTTTCTATTCATTTTAATTCTAGTTTTATTTCTTATTTTTAAACAAGAATGTAAGCTGATGGAAAACCTTTTTCAACCATGCTCTAGTATATATATATATATATATATATATATATATATATATATATATATATATAATTACAGGCATTAAATATGGTATTACAGCCATTAGGTTAACAATAAAGCATAGTAACACAGGACCTGTATAGTGAATTTGAATAACAGACATTTATGGCAATATTAGATTCAGTTGCCTCCAAAATAGACAATTCAGAGCCAAACTACATTGCTCTGTGTCCGAATACTCCTCACTTAAACAAGGATTGCCCGAAGGATCTATTTTCAGGATGTTACTAATCTCATTCTTAGTTAACAATGTACCATCTTATTTTCCAGATATTCGTTTAATACTTTATGCAAATAATATGGTTCTTTATAGGTCTAACTCAAGCCCTCACAGAATAAAACAAATACTTCAACCAGATTCTTCCAACTTGTATGCCTACCTACAAAATAACCATTTACTATTTAACAAATCAAAACAAAAGCTATGATCTTCGGCATAGTAACCAAAGATAAAAAAAAACATGAAAGCCAGTGACTACTCTTTTATTTATGTATTGGCTTTTGTTTACCGAGATAGTCCGCTGGTTCGAGCAGAGCCCATTTTCAGTGGAGGCCCAGGGAGAAAATCTCCACAAGAAACATAATTAGAATAAAACAGCACAATGATAAACTAATTTCTAAGTAGACATTTTGGTATGCAGGTTACAGGAGGAAGAGGTTGAGTACAATTACAGATCCTGGTGGAGTGTATGTGATTATGAAGAGATGTTTTGAATGAAACCATGCTTTGGGTGGTACACATAGTTAGGTGAAGGCTGGTCCAAGTTTTAGCTATTGCCCAGGAATATAGTAGTTGGCCAGCTGGTAGCTTAGGTTTATGAACTTGCAATAGGTGTTGATTTTCTGATTTTTAAGGACCTACTGGGATTGTGCTGAGTAAATCAGTAATTTAGGGCAGGGCAATCTTGACATTTTGTAAGTATTTTGTGTGTGATAGTTAGTTGGACGTAAGTGAGGTAGTTCAAGCCAATTTAGAATTCTTAGGGGTGTGCAGTGGTGTGTGGAAAAGTGAGTATTTATTGCAAATTTGGATATTTTGTTATACCATGTTTCTAATTTAGATCTGAGTAAGGACTGGAGAATGGTTACAAAGGGGCACCATAAACAAGTGAAGGTCGGAGGTAGGCAGAAGCAAGCACTCGTTTAGTAGGGAGTGAAAGGAATAGATCATGTCAGTAGAAAAGGCTTAGTTCTTTGTGGGTTTTACTGATGTTGTTTTATATGTGAAGCTCAGATTTTAAGTTGTCATCAGTTATGACTCCCAGCAGTTTTGTATGAGAGAATAACTCAATTTTTGATTGGTATAATGAGAATATATTAAATTGAGATTTCTTGATGGGAGTGTTTTTCTTTGGAGTGAATATTATGAGCTTGGTTTTGATGGGGTTTGGAGACAAATGCTTATTGTGGAGCCATGTCTCTATGGCAGCACATGCTGACTGAGTGATGTATTGTAGTTGTGTTGAGCCTTCAGTGAGGCACATAACAGTGGAGTCATCTACGTACTGAACAAGAAACCCATGGTGAAATTAGGAGTGGAGGTTGTTGATAAAGATATTAAACTGTAAGGGACCTAATATGGAGGCTTGTGGGACACCAGTGGGGATGTGGATATATGGGAAGATGGAGTGATTCCATTTTACAGCATGCTGTCTGTTAGACAGCTGGGGATGTGGATATATGGGAAGATGAAGTGATTCCATTTTACAGCATGCTGTCTGTTGGACAGCTGGGGATGTGGATATATGGGAAGATGAAGTGACTCCATTTTACAGCATGCTGTCTGTTGGACACCAGTGAGGATGTGGATATATGGGAAGATGAAGTGACTCCATTTTACAGCATGCTGTCTGTTGGACACCAGTGGGGATGTGGATATATGGGAAGATGAAGTGACTCCATTTTACAGCATGCTGTCTGTTGGACACCAGTGGGGATGTGGATATATGGGAAGATGAAGTGATTCCATTTTACAGCATGCTGTCTGTTGGACAGCTGGGGAAGTGGATATATGGGAAGATGAAGTGACTCCATTTTACAGCATGCTGTCTGTTGGACAGCTGGGGATGTGGATATATGGGAAGATGAAGTGACTCCATTTTACAGCATGCTGTCTGTTGGACAGCTGGGGATGTGGATATATGGGAAGATGGAGTGACTCCATTTTACAGCATGTTGTCTGTTGGACACCAGTGGGGATGTGGATATATGGGAAGATGAAGTGACTCCATTTTATAGCATGCTGTCTGTTGGACAGCTGGGGATGTGGATATATGGGAAGATGGAGTGATTGCATTTTACAGCATGCTGCCTGTTGGACACCAGTGGGGATGTGGATATATGGGAAGAAGAAGTGACTCCATTTTACAGCATGCTGTCTGTTGGACAGCTGGGGATGTGGATATATGGGAAGATGAAGTGATTGCATTTTACAGCATGCTGTCTGTTGGACACCAGTGGGGATGTGGATATATGGGAAGATGAAGTGACTCCATTTTACAGCATGCTGCCTGTTGGACAGCTGGGGATGTGGATATATGGGAAGATGAAGTGACTCCATTTTACAGCATGCTGTCTGTTGGACAGCTGTTTTTTGAACCAGTTCAGGGATGGAGTACATAGTCCAGTCTTGGGAAGTAGGAAAGAAGGAGTGAGTGAGCGAGGCATGAAAAGCCTGGGATAAGTCCAGAAGTAGAGTGCAAACAAGTTTCCCAGAGTCTTGGGCTGTATTGACGTGGTCCATAAAGTATATTAGAGCAGAAGAAGTACTGTGGCCTGGTCTGAACGTATGTTGACTTTGGGAAAGGATCTGATTGTTGAGAAGGAAGTGTAATAGTTGCATGTGTATACATTTTTCAAGGAGTTTGGAGTTATGGAGACAGAATAGTTAAAGGGCGGAAGTTACAAATATCGTTTGAGGTACCATCTTTGTATAGCAGAAGTATGTATGCTTTTTTCCAAAGGCTGGGAACATGGGATTGCTGGATGGATCTACTGATGATTATGCTAATGGGGTAAGCAATAGCTTTGGCAGCAATTTTTAGATAAAATGTGGGTAAACTGTCTGTTGCACGAGAGCTTGGTTTTAGTTTTAGAAGTAGTTTGTTATGATTGATGTAGGGACAGTCGAGAGTGTGAATTCAGGGAAGGAATTGGTAGTGGCTAAGTTTGAGTGTGTGCTTGCGGGGTGCTAAGACTGTTTGAGTTCTGGAAGAGAGGTTTGACCAAGTTTGTGTGTACTGGGGCGTAGAGACTGAGTTTGGTTATGTTATGAGAGTGTAGATTGGCCAGGGATGTTTGTTGTATGGAGTGGTTTTGAGAAGTTGGCAGTAACATCTGCTATGGTGTTAATGAAGTAAGAATTAGAGAGACTTGCTATTTGATCTGAAGTTTTGTCAGGGCAGGGGCAATGGTTGCTTTGTGTGCCTGGGTTTAGGAGACTACCAGTAGAGGTCCAGAATTGTTTATGGTTGTGTTTGTGATTTTTTTTTTAAGCTTTACGTAGTATTCTTTTTTATCTTTAGTGACATGTTTTTTTACTAGGTTGCAAAGTTGTTTGAACTTTAATAGATCCAAGTTGTTATTATGTTTATGCCATAGTTTCCAGGTTTTGTCCCTAGTTAATATCAGCTCCTTAGTAGATTTGGTTAACCATGGAGCATGATTGGCTTTTAACCTTTTTATTCAGGGGGTTGCAAGGCTGTATAATATTTTTAGAAAGGTAGTGTTAAAGTATTGTAGAGCATCATCTAGGGGCAGCGTTTTTTGGTTATTCCAGTTGATGCTTTTCAGGATGTAGTTCAAATGGTGTGGGTTGAAGTTTGATAGGTTTCTGATGTATTTAAAATTATGCCTTTTTTGAGACAGGAGGAGTAGCTCGAGTAACAAAGGCAGAAGGTGATCACTTGGTATATTTGGGAAGGTGCCAGCTGATGAAATTTTTTGTTGGGTCAGAGACTAATATCCAGTCTAGAATGGAACCTTCATTAGTGTTGTTATTATATCTGATGGGAGTAGTGATAATTTGGGTGAAGTTAAACAGGTTAATATTAGAGGATGGTTCTTTTGAGGTAATGCTTGAACAGCTAGTCTTAACATCACCGAGTATTACAGTTTCATTTTTTTATGGTGGGGGATGCCAAAGATAGTATTTCTTCAAGAACTGCTATGTTATTAGCAGGGGGAATATAAAGGACAATGATACAGAGCTTTTTGGAGTTTTTTGTTTTTATAAAGGAGACCAGGATTTCTGAGTTTGAGAACTGAGGGATGTCACCAGAAAATGGGAGTATATTGTAAGTTTTAAGAAACAGAATGGTGACACCACCTTTTTTTCATTCTGACTACTGCTAGCTAGGTATTGGGCTTAATCAAAACACAATATCACAGTCAACAAAACAATTCACATTCAACAAAACAGTTCACATTCAACCAGGGGCAGCTTGTGCTATTAGACTGCAGCCCTCCCCCAGCTGTAAAAGAAAAGAAAAAAAGAAAAAAACTAAATAAAAAAAACAATAGTGAGTCCCTGAACTCCATGCATGCAGGAATCCGGACTGCTTAAGCAGCAGGCCAGATTAGGAAGAAGGCATCAGACTACAGAGATGCCCAGAAGTCTATGTGGTTACAACTGCATAGACTGGAAGGGGAACGGACTGCAACGTATGCAGGCTGGATAGCTGCTCGCTCTCAGGGGAAGGACTTTACTTGCTGCAGGAAGGATTTTGAAGCTGCTTAATCAAAATACAATATCACATTCAACAAAACAGTCCACATTCAAGAACAAAACAAAAATAAATACCTCTCCCCTCACGGGACAAGGACATCTGTCACTTTTTATCTCTTGAAGAAAGAAGGGCCACATGAAAATGCATATTAGTTTCTAATCTAGAGTACACTCTCCACCGTCACAAAAATTCTAATTAACTAACTTGATTATTTACATTATGTAAAACTGCTGACTCTGTTCCTTTATTACCTTTCTCACCTGCTGCTTATCTTCCTCATTTAGAAACGACTTATAATGGTATCATTTCATAGGTTCATAGGTAAGTACTAGGCTATCTGCCCAAGGGCATTTATAAGCCTAGCCAGAATGTGTTGGCTTTCGCCACCCCCTTAGATTAGTTCCCTCTGCCTCTGTCCAGCAGAGCCATTAGTTCCCTGTGCCACTGTCCAGCAGAGCCAGTGCAGTGATTCCCGGGGTAAATTTTCTGTTTCCCATCCACCCATCAAGGTTTCTCTTGAAGAGTGTTAGTGAGGGGCTCTGTCTGATGTATATTTGAATCCTGTTCCAAAGCATGGGGAATCTCTGGGATAGGAATCTATCCCTCCAGCATGTCCTATTTATCGTTGTGGTGAGGTTTATATCTCTAAAGCGTGTGGCTCTCTGGGATTTTTTTTTTTTTTAGGTGGAGCATGTCCATCAATTCTGGGTTGGACATGGCCTTGTATGTTAGGCAGACATCACCTCTGAGTAAGCGGTATGCAACTGAGTACAGCTGGAGTTTCTTGAGTCGGGCTGCATAGGGCATCTGTTTGAGGCCAGTAATCCTCTTGGTGAGGTACTTTTGTGGCCTTTCCAGCTGTTGCAGGTGTCTTGTAAGGTACATCCCAAATGGGGCGTTGTATTCTATGATGGGTCTAATGAGTGATGAGTAGAGAGGCACAATAACCTCTTTTGTTCTAGATGTGAACCCTTTTGTGATTAGGTGGGCCACATAGAAGGATTTTCTAACCACCTTGGCAATATGATTATCAAAGGAGAGATTACTATCTACTTGGGTCCCCAAATCCCTTATTACATTTTCTGTATTTAGGGGAGTACCACTTATGTGGTAGTACGTGGGTATTTTGTTTTTTCCAAAGGGGATGACTATGCACTTTTTGGCATTTAGCTTGAGGCCATGATTTTGACACCAGGTATCCGTCTCAGTGAGACCCATCTGAAGGGTGTCTGTATCAGCTGGAGAATCAATTATGGCCCCTAGTTTGCAGTCGTCTGTGAACTTGGTCAGCCATAGTCCTCCTATGCTTGCCTGTACCTCTGAGAAGTATATACCGAACAGGAGGGGTCCTAGGACTGAGCCCTAGGGGACGCCATGTGTAACCGGTTTAGAGTCGGATGTAGAGCCTGCAACTCTCACCATGTGGGTTCTATCAATGAGCCAGTTGGCAACCCATCTCGTGACATAGGGGTTTATGTTCAAGCTGGTGAGCTTGTCTATAATACTTCAATGGGGAATGGTGTCGAAAGCCTTTGCGAGGTCTAGGTAGGCTGTGTGGACCTCCTTTCACTCATCTAATGCCTTGGTAACCACCTCAAAGAAGTCCACCAGGTTTAGGAGGCATGATCTGCCCTTAACAAAACCAAACTGGGTAGGGTCCAAGGTTTGGAGGTTCCCAATGTCTCTGTTAATGAGTTCCATGATGATGCATTCCATAGCCTTACAAACCAGGCTAGTCAGGCTTATTGGGTGATAGTTCCTGGGGTCCTTTGTGGCTCCTCCTTTGTGAAGTGGGATAACTGTTGCTGTGCGCCACTCTGTGGGTACGTAGCCTGTAGAGAGGCTGAGTTTGAACAGTGTGTTTAGGTGAGGGGTTAGTTCATTTTGGAGCTCTTGTAAGACACAGCCTGGGACCCCATCCGGTCCCATTGAAGCTGTGTTTTTGGCTTTGGATAGGGCTGTTTTAACCTGTGCATTGGTGATTGACAGGGCCCTACATTCTTCTGGTATGCTTATGGGCCCTTTAGGGGATGGGAGGGGGTGAAGTTTGTACTAAACCTGTCTGCTAGAATGTTTGCAATATCAGTCGGTTCAGTGTATTTTGTGCCATTCTGCACTAACTCATAACAGATCTGAGAGTTTCCACTTAGGTTCTTGACATAGCTAAAGAACGCTTTGTGGTTATCTTTGGAGTCATTGGCAATTTTTCTTTTGAAACTAGCCTTGGATGATTTAATGGGGGATCGTAGTTTCTTGCTGATACTGATCAGGGATGTCTTTCCTTCTTGGGAATTTACTCTTTTCTGTACAAGCTTCCTCCTTCTGTTGTATAGCTTGTTTATGGCAGGGGTCCACCAGACTGGTTTCCTTTTCTTGGAGGAGTGAGTCTTGGTTTTACTTGGGATAGCATGATACATGCATTCCTGCAGAAGCTCATAGAGTGCCTTTGTAAATGTTTCAGCAGCTTGGACAGCATTGTCCTTTAGCATGGGGGCTGTGAACCTTTCCACCTCGGTCTTAAGTAACGTGAAGTTTGCTTTTGCAAAGTTTTTTATGATGGTTTCCTTGATTGGGGATGGGGGCGGAATGTGGATATCCAGAGTGATTAGTCTATGGTCTGATCTAACCAGTGAGGGGTTGACCTCCGGTGTGGAACACCGGTCACCCATGTTGGTGATTACCAGGTCCAATATGTTGTTCCCTCTGGTGGGGGTGTTGACCAGTTGATCCAGGGCATTTGAGTTTATAAATTCTAGGAAGCATTGGGCAAGGGAGTTAGTACTTCAGTAGTTCTCCAAGTTTATGTTTGGGTAATTCAAATCACCCAGTATTAAGGCATTTGGTAGGACCTTCATATTTCCCAATGTCTCCAGAAATGCGGAATGGGGGTCCTGGGCCATGGTGGGTGATCTGTAGCAAGCTATAATTTGGATTGCAGTTTTTCCCATTGTTAGTTGCACATGGATGATCTCTGATGCATTGTGCTGCACCACTAACCTGGAGGTGTGGTTATCCTTGATGAATATGGATACACCCCACCTTTTGTGTTTCGGTCCTGGTTCTGTGGCCGAAAGGTATGGTATGAGTTATAGCCTAGTAGTGCTGGGGTGCTCTCAGGAGCCTTAACCAGGTTTCTGTTACTGCACAGATGTCGATGTTCTCCATACTGAGGAGTGCCTCGAGTGCATGCATTTTGAGGTTTAGACTTCTGGCGTTGAGTAGCATTACCCTCAGTTTTTGGTTACTTGTGCTATTTATGGTGGTGGGTTTGTTTTTTGAGCCTTGCTTAAAAAAGGCACTATGGGGGCAGCAAGAGCCTTGGCCAGTATTCGAAAGCCTAAGGGTGACAGGTGCAAGCCATTTCTTGTGAAGCAACATGGCTTGTCGAGCATGTCATCCCAGGTGGACAGATACTGGATCCCCTTTGAATGACACCAGAAACTTAGCCAATTGTTGAAATTGATATTTTTTCTTTATACTGTGGCATCGTTCTTGGTGAGGGCTGGATGCTACTCAGGGTCAGGATCATACCGGCCTGGGCTACATAATCAGAGATCTCTTCCATGTCTCTTTTCATGTAGTCCAGGGAGGTACATCTCAGGTCATTTACACCAACATGAACAATGACAGAGTTGTATTTGTACTTGTTCTGGAGTGACCTGAGTGCTTGTGTTATGTGGCGGATCCTGGCACCTGACAGGCAGTTAACTGTAACCTTCTCCTTGTCCTGCCTAGTGAGTGGGACATCAGTGTGCCTAACTATAGAGTCGTCTATTACTAGTATGTTGGGTATGTTATTTTGCGTTAAGGGCTGTGATTGCGTGGCACACTGGTTATGTGAAGTATCTGTTTCATGATTGGTGATGAGGTGTGGAGGTTGCTTGGATGTCTGCTTTGGAGGTCTCTGTTGCTTTTGGAGATTTTTATTTAGAGCATCCGAGTATGTTTTCATGTATTAATGTGTGTTATTTGCCGGTGTTGGTTTATTAGGTCTATGTGAGACTGGTGGTGTGCTGCAAGTATTACCCTTCTCCTCTTGACTGTCAGTTTCAGTCTTGGGTTGAGAGAGCTTTGCCTCCAGTTTGGCTGTATAATTGCATCTCTCGCATATATTAGTGTTTGGTGGTAGGAGGAGAGGGTTGTCTGTGTACATGAGGCAGTTGTAACATTGCCTCAAAATGCCCAGATTCACCAGTTGGACTGGTGAGTACACCGAAAACTGCCCTTTGAACATGCCTGAATAGGTAGAGTAAGCTGTTTTTCTGATTGGCTGGTGGGGACGAATAGAGAGCCTTGTCCTTCTGGACAGTATAGGGGGGGTCTAGTGCTAGGGTTAATTAGTGCTTGCTATGAGTTTTAAGCAAGTGCTTGCATGTGAAATGAATGGTTTGAGTGCTAAAGTTGAAGGTTTGTCTAGTTCAAAGGGAAAAATTGAAGAGTAGACTTCATGGAGCCGAGAATAGTTTAACTCTAGTTAAATGGTGCTGCCCGGTGCACAAAACTACACAAAAATGACAGGGAAAATTACTCTTTCAAGTAAACTTAAAATGAAGAAAACAAACTACAGACTGAGATATTTGTCCTCCTACTCCCGATTTCTCCAGCTTCCTTTCACAAAGCTTCACCAAATCAACCACAGTTTCTAAATTTTAGCACCCAAATTCTTAGTATCCTATCTCACCAAATCAGCAGGCTGTAAATGTTCATTTAAAGATCACTAGACATAAGTCCTTCAATAATTTGACTTCTAATTACACCTCTCAACTGTCCAGATTTTTGCATCATATTTCTGGTCTGTTCCTTGTAAAATTTGTTATTTTCCCGACAGTCACTAAGGATTGCAATCACTAAATAATGACACGAATTTGAGTTTTGAGACTTTACATACTTCAGGTAATGCGTGCTAACACAAAACGTGTTATTCTAGCAACTTTATAAATTTGTAACAGCAATATTTAAAATCTGTCCCTATTTTTGTGCCTCTTTCCCCCAGTACTTTAGGCTTTGTCTAGCTTTCTTGTGCTAAGAGCTTCAGAAGTACAGTATGCTTCTAATCCAACACATACACCCAAAGCATTTGTTCTCTCCAGTCAGTTTTGAACTCCCGTTTTAAGTGTGCATGTATCTATATCTGACTTTCCTACTTAGCGTATTTTCTTACATAAACCTTCCTTATCATCCCTTCCTATCAGTACCAATTCTTCTGCCAACTTCACATCAGGCCTACCTCTTCATTTTAAGTATTGCAAATAACTTATGAGTAATTCTTTTTTAAATAGTTTTAAAATTGTATTTTTTTAGTTTATTTATTGGTGCTTCTTTACATGAAAGCCCAACTGGGAAAAAATGTTTTCAGCAGAGGCATGGGGAAAGAATTCAGAGAAATAAAAAAAATACAAAATACAAGTACAAGAATATAGAACTGCAGAACACAAAAACAAAAAAATGCACCAAAATCATCGTACAATTTACATAGAATGAAAAATGTATGAAATATTTCTGTACAATCTAAAGACAGGCTTTGAAAACTAAGCAGAAAGACAAGGTAATGTGAACCAACTTAAGCATATAAAAACTAAAAATCTAGAACCTAACATAAAAATATTTATTTATTTATTTAAATATCTTCTAGTACTGAATATCTAACACACTATACAAAAGTAAAACTGATGAAATTAAATCAAGTCAAACAAATAATTTGTGAAACATAATCTTGTAACACTTCAAGGGAGTGTGGCATATTGATACCCTTAATTCATGGATGAAGTGTGAAACTGGATGCAGTAGGTAGGTATAAAGGCTGAGCTGCAGACAGTAATAAAGCAGAACTGGAAAATGGCAGAAAACTACTATCTGGTGCAAGTTAAATACCCTGGAGGGGTTCATAGGTTCATAGGTTCATACTAGGCTATCTGCCCAAGGGCATTTATAAGCCTAGCCCATAGTTATGTGGCTTTCGCCACCCCTTTAGTTTGAATAAAAACTATGCCTATTATTTTGCTGTGCCTCTGTCAAGCAGTGACACTGAAGTAATCCCTGGGGTATATCTGCAATCTCCCATCCATTGGTCAAGATTCCTCTTGAACAAGGCCAGCGAGGTGCTCTGCCTCACATGTACCGGGATTTTGTTCCACAGCATAGGGAGTCTCTGGGTGATGAATCTGTCCCTCCAGCACGTTCTAGTAATAACCATGTCAAGGTTTAAGTCTCCCGCCCTTGTGGTTTTGAGGGATCTAGATTTTTTGAGGTGAAGCATATTCATCAAATCTGGGTTTGACATGGCCTTATATGTCAGGCACAGGTCACCTCTGAGCAAGCGGTATGCGACTGAATAGAGCTGGAGTTCTTTCAGCCTGGCAGCATAAGACATATTTTTGAGACCCTTTATCCTTTTGGTGAGGAACTTTTGGGGCCTTTCCAGCTGCTGCAGGTGTCGGGTCAGATACATTCCGAATGGGGCATTGTACTCAATCATAGGTCTAATGAGTGATGAGTACAGGGGGACGATGACCTCCCTAGATCTAGATGTGAATCCCTTCATGATCAGGTGGGCAATGTAGAAGGTTTTCCCAACTACTTTGGTGACATGAGTGTCAAACGAAAGGTTACTGTCAACCTGGGTCCCCAGATCCCTGATGACTTCTTCTGTGCTCAGTGGATTGCCACCTATATGGTAGCTAGGGGTAACCTTGTTTTTCCCGAAGGGTATGACTATGCATTTCTTGGCGTTTAACTTTAGGCCATGGCTCTGGCACCAGTTATCGGTTTCTGTGAGGCCCCTCTGAAGGATATCTGTGTCAGATGTGTTTTCGACTATGACGCCCAGTTTGCAGTCATCTGCAAACTTTGTCAGCCATAACCCTCCTGTGTTTGCTTGTACTTCAGAAAAGTAGATGCCGAACAAGAGTGGTCCCAGGACTGAGCCCTGTGGGACACCACTTGTGACAGGCTTTGAGTCTGACATGGCGCCAGCAACTCTGACCCTGTGGGTTCTGTCACTTAGCCAGTTTGCAACCCATCTTGTGATGTATGGGTTTACATTTAAGCCGATGAGTTTTTTGATGATACCTGAGTGGGGTATTGTGTCGAAGGCCTTTGCCAGGTCGAGGTAGGCTGTATGGACTGCCTTGCCCTCATCAATGGCCTTGGTGACTGTTTCGAAAAAGTCAACCAAGTTTAAGAGGCATGATCTGCCTTTGACAAAGCCAAACTGGGATGGATCCAAAGTCTGCAAGTTCCCTATGTCTTTATTTATGAGTTCCATTATGATCCTCTCCATGGCTTTGCAGATAAGGCTTGTCAAGCTAATGGGACGGTAATTTCCAGGGTTGGTGGAGGCACCGCCCTTATGAAGTGGGACCACAGTTGCCGTGCGCCACTCCTTGGGTACGTATCCTGAGGTGAGGCTAAGATTAAACAGCTGTCCTAACTGCGGGTTTAATTCCTCATTGAGTTTGTGGAGCACACAGCCGGGGACACCATCCGGTCCCATGGATGCTGTGTTTTTTGCCTTGGAGAGAGCAGTTCTCACCTGGGCGTTGGAGATGTTTGGGGGCTACAATCCTCTGGTATAGATATCTCTCCTTTTGGGAGGGGGAGAAGTTTGCACTGAACCTGTCAGCCAGTATGTTGGCAATGTGTGTAGGTTCAGTAATCTTCACATCATTTTGAACTAATTCCGAGCATATCTGGGAGTTTCCTCCTAGGTTTCTAACATAGCTAAAGAAGGCCTTATGATTGTCTTTTGAGTCCTTGGCGATTTTTCTCTCAAAATTTGCCTTGGATGATTTTATGAGAGCTCTTAGTTTTTACTTATAATGATCAAAGGTGTCTTACCTTTCAAGGATTTTGCTCTATCTTGTAGTAGCTTCCCCCTTTGTTGTAGAGCTTGTTTATGGCTGGGGTCCACCAGACTGGACGCTTGCCTTTGGTACAAAGAGTCTTAGTTTTGTTTGGGATTGCCTGATCCATGCAGTCCTGTAGGTGCTGGTAGAAGGCATTTGTAAGTGATTCAGCGGTTTGAGTAATGTTTACCACTGGCTCAGGGGCCTTAAAGGAGACCACACTAGTTTTTAGAAGTGTGAAGTCGGCTTTTGAGAAGTTTTTCACTGTGGTCTTTTTATTTCAGGTGGGGCGGGATGAGGACCTCCAGCGAGATTAGTTTATGATCTGATCTCACCAGTGAGGGGTATATTCCGGTGTTGAACATTGTGATCCCATGTTCGTGATGATGAGATCAAGTATGTTTTCTCCTCTTGTGGGGATGGTGACTAGTTGTTCCATGGCATTTGAGTTTATGAACTCCAGGAACCTTTGGGCTAGAGTGTTTGGGCTTGAATAGTGTTCCCAGTCTATATTAGGGTAGTTGAAGTCACCTAGTATGATGGTATTTGGAGATACATTTATCCCCTCCAGTGTTTTCAGGAAGGCCATGTGAGGTTCCTGAGTTTGAGAGGGTGGCCTGTAACATGCTACAAATTGCAGAGCAGTCTTGCCTATGCTTAATTGCACCTGGATGGTCTCCGATGCATCGTGCGTTGCCACCAACCTTGAGGTGTGTGTTTAAAAAGAGGAGGGGATACAACAGAGAAAGTTAGTTTACAGTGTGGTAACACAACAGTGGATAAACATGTGTGGGATGTGCAACTTGGAGCAGAGAGTTACAGCTATACAGACTGTTTTTACTTATATTTCTGAAACTGTTTTCATTTTTCACTCATTTTTAATATATCTGTTTTATTTGCTATTTTTTATCAATACTGCTCTATACAATACTGTCATGTTTTTATTATTTTCCTGGGCTGTGTCAAAAAAGTTCCATTAGAATCTCAGCCTTAAATTAGAAAACAAATTAAAAGGAATAAAACATGAAAAAAGAGCAGTATATTTCTATTATATACAGCTGTTTTAACTATTATAATCCCTCAGTGAAGAAATGGAAGGTGGGAATAAATGGTTACTGGTCCATTGATTAATTCTATATCAAAGCCTATACATTTCACCTACACCTGAGGTGTAGAGGTATAAAACTGTGATTATAGCCCAGGTGTTCAGATTTCAAGTAATGGCTCAGACAAGGCCACATGGGCATGCCCACTTTTGTGGGGGGTTGCTGGACCTTGGTGTGAAAACACTCACTGCTGACATAAATTACCTGCTTTTGAGTCAAGGCAAGTTATGATCATGCTGCAGATGGACACATTTGTGGGAATGAACCCCAGCTAGTAATGGCATCCACTTACCATGAATGTATTGAGGTGCACACATACTCATGATATAGGGGTCATAGGTGGTCCTGTGGTGATGCTTGTGGTCATGCCATTGGGATGAGGTTAGGAAAATAATAGCAACAATCTGATTGTTGGGATGCCACTGAAAGCACAAACTCCCAGGTGGCTGCTTTGATGATGATGGCACTCTCCTCAGGGCAGCTCCTGCCTTAGGGGGTTTCATGGGCACCTGACCCTTGGGAATTTTGGCAATGAACAGGCAGACGTCTGATGGTGATTCCTTGATTCTAAGCAGGCACAGAAGGGGAAAAAACAAAGACCAAAAGCCTATGCATTTAGATAAACTTTCTAAGTGGTCTAGGGAAGATGTTGTAATGTCATCTCTTATAGATAAGAGAGGCATCCATCTGCAAGGAAACTTTTGATAAAACATGTTCATTTAATGTTGTAGTTAAAATTGATCTTCTCAGCCTTGGCCTTCTGGAAGCTAGGTAATAATAGATACTAGCTCTCTTTAACTTTTCTGCTTTAACCAGTTTAGGGCCATTAGAAAACAAGTGCCTCGCCCAGAAATTAGTGGGAACAAGACAGACAGGTAAACATGGAAAGAAGAAGTGCTGTCTTTTTTTCTCTTAGAGTGTCTAATATTAGTTACTGATATGTAATGCTTTTCTCTTGGACTGCTCATATCTACAAACTGACTTCACTATTTGTAAGTGACAAGAAGTGCAGTAGATCTTCTAACACGAGGTGGCCTTGAGGGTTGTATAGTGGTCTCTGGTGTTGCATCACTGGAGGAGGATTGTTGCATCCTCTGGAGATACCACTAGTTGGTTCCACTATGTTACCCAAAAGGAGTTGGAGCTGGTGATGAATGTGGTGGACTGGCATTTTGACATCTGCACTGGACACCTGGAAAAAGTTCTTGTGCAACCAGCAGAGTGACACCACTGTTTGGCTCTGCTCAATGTACAGACAAATGCAGGACACAGAAGAGTAGCCACATGCAGAGCATGCTGACCAGTGTCAGGGTGTTACCCTAGCAAGTATGAAAGGAAGGCATCACCCCACCCTACTCCTCATCATTATCTCTACTAGATAATATTTCACTTCCGCTCCCTATTTGTAGTCCAGACCTCCCCATCACCAAATGTTCACCATGTCTGCATGTGTCTTTTCATTGTGCCTGTGAAAAAAGGGAGGTACTGCCAGCACAGCTAGCTGGAATTTTGTAAATAATTATACGTCATTTGTAAATATCAAAATGATTTCTACAAGATGCTTGTGTTACAAATGTATTAGAACTGTATGCCAGGTGGATATCAAACTGATTTGTATAAATATTTGTGTTGAAAAGGTATTTGCAAAGTGCTTGTGTTTGAAATATATCCACATTGTGCCTTACTGGAGAGAACAGAAATGCACATGCACTATTGCAACTGTTTAAATTTATATGTTTTAACAGAGGAAACTGGAAGGTTAATCTCAGTCCAGAAAACGTTAAAATATATTTGAAATTAAATCACTTTATAGGCTAGACCATAAAGATGCTATCTCACAGGTTTCAATGCAGTCAAAAACACAAAGTCTGTACTAGGAAGCTTTCTGTATTGTCTTTGGCATGAGCTAATTACTAGCCTGGAAGCATGGAGGTATATTTGGTGATACTGTCTGGACCACTCCTGATAGCCTTGCTCTTGCTCAAACTACCATTTGTATTAATATTAATTTCACTCAGTGTATTGGGTTTCCTTGTAAGGGCCTTAAAGTAGCTGTTGAGGGGTTCTGATAGCTATTAAACCTGTGCCACCCTTTCCCAGGTGTGTGTGTGTGTGTGTGTGTGTGTGTGTGTGTGTGTGTGTGTGTGTGTGTGTGTGTGTGTGTGTGTGTGTGTGTGTGTGTGTGTGTGTGTGTGTGTGTGTGTGTGTGTGTGTGTGTATGTGTGTGTTTGTGTGTGTGCGTGCGCGCGCACGCACGCACATAACACGTGTGTGTAAATCAAATCTCAAAGAGTGTGTGAGTCAGCCACTTGGGCAGGGACATGAAGCACTGGTTGGACAGAGAGAGTGCTGGAGGACTTTGCATGGAGCCCTGGCTAAGGACTCAGCTCTATAGCTGTGCCAGTGGGGAGTCTTATTAAGACTGACTGTGTTCCCTGTGTGCTCTTACGTGAAACAGTGCTTGATGCAGAGAGCTGCATCTGAAGTGTGTGTGTGTGTGTGTGTGTGTGTGTGTGTGTGTGTGTGTGTGTGTGTGTGTGTGTGTGTACCTGTTATCCTCTCAGTGTATGTCTCCCACTGGTGCCAGTGGTGAGGACTGAGGCACTTTGATTACTGATCCAGTGGTGGGTCGTCACTTTTATTGGTTGGCAGTGGTGGGATCACCACATCACATACTAGGATTCAGTGGTGCAGATATTGAACTCCTGTAAACAGTGTTCACTAAAGAAGGTGTTTGTACTCTCAAGCAGCCACACCATAAACATTCAGAGTTTCATGTCACAATAGATTTATTTATTTTTTGTTAGCTTTGTTAGTCAGGGAGAGCAGGGAAGGATGCCAGCAGAGTATTATGGCAAGCTGACAAGGAGCCAGTTGGCCGAGATGTGCCAAGCCAAAGTACTGGGGCATACCAACTTGACTAAAGTACTGGGGCATACCAACTTGACTAAAGTACTGGGGCATACCAACTTGACTAAAGTACTGGGGCATACCAACTTGACTAAAGGGGAAATGACTGCAGTCTTAATCACAGCTGCATCACAGACCAGCAACCAGGAAGACATCTAGACTGGCATTGGGGATGAACAGCTCTCAGAAACAGGGCAGTTCAACTTTTCCTCAGAGGACTTAAAAATCCATCTGGAGTTAAAGAGACTTGAACTGAAGTCCAAATGTTTGCAACTAGAATCAGCAGAGAGACTGCAGCATTAGAGGGTGAAGAATAGGAGAAACAGATGGAACAAGAATCAGCAGAGTGAAAGTGGCATTTGGAGGCTGAAGAAATAGAAAAACTGAGACATCCGGATGCCAAAGAAAATGAGAGGCAGAGACAAAAGGAAAAGGAGGTGCTGACGCTTTGCCAGGTCATGCAGGTCATAGGGAAGGGAGTAACTGAACCCCAGAAGCTATAAAGGTCAGTAAATTTCTTCCACAATTTACAGACAGTGATAATTTTTTGATAGTTTTTATTCATATTTTTGAAAGGTTATGTAAACAGTATAATGTTGACCAAGGGCTCTGGGTACAGTTCCCGAGCCCCTTACTCCATAGTAAAGCTGTAACTGCTGTTTCTAAATTGTCTGATACTGATTGCTTACATTATAATACAGTTAAAAAGTGTTTATTGGAATGCTTTAACTTAACACCTGAAGTTTATAGAAAAAAAGTTTTATGAGCATAGACACAAGGCAGATGAAAGTGTGTCTAATTGTATTGCTGAGTTAACCACTTATTTTGATAGGTGGTTGAGTGGGTGTCAGGTCACCACTTTTGAAGGGCTAGCAGACATTTTAGAGAGGGAACAATCCCTTAGCAGTTTGCCTGAGGACATAAGAATCTGGTTGGCAGATAGGGAAGGCAACACTGCTGTTGAGTTGGGGAACAAATTGACCTATACATAGCAAGCAGGGCATCACTGCACAGGAAAGCCATACCCAGTGTTGCACTGGGTATAAAGGAACCCATAGTGGGCATCCTAAATCCCCCCAACAGAGTCTGCCAGTAACAGGGGAAGCTACCACTTCAGGTACATGGCCAGGATCAAGGGTTAAATGTTTTAAATGTAACCAGTGGTGCCATGTAGCATATAGATGTCGACGAGGGCAAGTTGGGGAACAAAAGGTGGGGGAGCCAGTAAGTGGGAATGGCAGAATACCAGCAGTAAGTTGTCTAGGGAGAACGAGTGTACCAACTACCACAAGAGGTTATACCCCATCTTAGCAGATGGGAAACAAGCCACTGCTAAGAGACATAGAGCCTCGGACCTAACCTTTGTGAAGCCTGCAATGGTTAAAGAGGAGCACTACTTGCTTTGGTAATCTACTCCAGTCACAGCTTTAAGAGGGACTCCATTCCAAATACCTTTGCCTAGAGTTCACTTTGACTGGGGGGGGGGGGGGTGGAAAGGGAAGCAAGCAAGTAGGTGTGTTTGAGGATATCCCTACAGATATCTTGATAGGGAATGATTTTGATAATGCAGTACATGTTATGACTTGCAATCAGGCTTGGAGACAGACATGCAGGTCTGGTAGCCGGGGGGGACCCAAAAAAACTTGAAGCTAGGACTGGTGAGGTGGCTACTTCAGGGAGGAAGCTACCTTGGTAGCAGTGAGACTGGAGGAGAGCCACAGCTGCTGGTGGGGACTGATGGTCCCTAGGATAGAGTAACTGCAAGCGCAGATGTGAGTAGTGGTACCCAGGCACTGCTGTCAGAGTATACCAGACCCTGTGGAAGGGGATCTGAGAAGGGTTACAAAGAGTGAGTTGAGACAGGCTCAGCTCTCAGCCCCTAAATTACAAGGCTTGAGGGAGGTAGCTTGCGAGGCACCTGATTCTCAAGGAAAAAGGGATTCAGTAAACTGAAGCAAAGGGTTACTGTATAGAGAATGGGCCCCTGAAGGAGGACTGCAGGGTAAGAGAATACAGCAGTTGGTAGTGCCCACAGCCTAACATCTGGCACTTCTAGCCATAGCTCATGACATTCCTTTACAGGTCATATGGGCATAAAGCATACCAAGAGATGTATTATGCACAACTTTTATTGGCCTGAAATTGCCAGGGATGTAACAGGGTACTGCAAAAACTTTGAGTAGTGTCATAAAGTAGGCAAGGCAGGAGAAAAGGTCAAGGCTTTTTTTGTGCTTTTGCCTGTGATTGAGGAGCCATTTCAGTGGATAGCTATGGATATTGTGGGGCCTCTGAGTACCCCAAGTTCCACAGGGAAGAAGTATATCCTAGTGGCAGTATATTATGCTACCAGATACCCTGAAGCAGTGGCTCCATCCACCATTAAGGCAGAAATGGTGGCAAATACTTTGTTAGAGATTTTCAGCAGGGTAGGTTTACCAAATGAAGTACTGACTGACAGAGGTCCCAGTTTCATGCCAGACCTGCTGGCTTGTCTGGGGAAGCACTGTAGGGTGAAGTATGTAAAGACCAACCCTACCACCCCCAGTCTAATGGCCTGGTGACAAGGTTAAACTCTACACTAAAGACCATGCTACGGGCATTTACAGACCAGTTTAAGAGGGAGCGGGAAAATATTTGCCCCATCTGTTGTTTGCTTACAGAGAGGTGCCCCTTGAATCCATAGGTTTCTCACCTTTTGACGTACTGTATGGGTACAGGGTGAGGGGACCTCTAGATTTCATTCCCAATGAGTGGGAGGTTGAGTGTGAATCCCACAAAGAGTGTGTTGTGGCATATGTCCTAAACCTCAAAACAAGGCTCAGGGGAAGTCATGAACTTGGCCCAGGAGAACCTGGCAGAAGGCTGAGAGCAGAAAAAGGTCTGGTATGACAGGAATGCTCAAGCCAGAGATTATGCTGTGGGGCAGCAGGTTATGGTACTCATTCCTGTCAGACACAACAAGCTGCAGGCAGCTTGGGAGGGACCCTACAAGGTGGCAAGGAAGGTCAATGATGTTAACTAGAACTGCTAAGCAGAAGGCAGGGGCACAAACTGTACCATGTTAATATGATGAAACCTTACCATGAGAGAGAGGCCCTTGTGCTGAGTATTTGCAGCAGATTGAAGGAGGAGTCTGAGGGGATCTGGTGACTGATCTCTTCAGTGAGGCTCGGACTCACACCTCAGTGGACAGGTAGCAATGTCTCAGCAGCTATCCCTTACCCAGGTTCAAGAAATCCAAGATGTATTACAGGAGTTTGGGGGCATGTTCACTGGGAAACCGGGGTGCATCCTTCTGGTGCAGCACCATGTGGATACAGGACCCCAAAGGCCTATTAAGCAGGCCACTTATAGGGTGCCTGAGAAAGTCAAACAGACTCCGAGGGAGGAGGTACAGAAAATGTTGGAACTAGGGGTAATTCAGGAGTTCAGCAGTCCCTGAGCCTCCCCAGTGGTGCTGGTACCAAAGAAGGATGGCAACACCAGGTTCTGTGTGGACTACATGAAACAGTAACACAGAGTCAGATGCTTACCCCATGCCTAGGGCAAATGAAACCCTAGAGCAGCTGGGTGAGGCTAAGTGTCTGGCCACTACTGATCTTACCAAGGGCTGTTGACAGGAGCCCTTGACCCACAACCTTAGAGAGAGGTCAGCTTTTGTGACTCCTTTCAGCTTGTATGAGTTCACAAAGATGCCCTTTGGGATGAAAAATGCCCCAGCAACTTTCCAGAGACTGGTAGATCATATCCTAGCAAGAGCACGAGGGTTTGCCTTTGCTTAACTGGATGACATTGCCATCTACAGCCATTCCTGGCAAAAGCACATTCAGCAGGTCAAGGAGGTGTTGGGCAGGCTACAGAGGGCAGGGTTGACCATTAAGCCCAGTAAGTGTCAGGTGGGTATGGCAGAGGTCTCCTCCCTGGAACATAGAGTGGGAAGTGGGAAGATCAAGCCAGAACCTGCCAAAGTGGAAGCCATTCAGGCATGGCCTGATGCTGTTACCAATAAGCAGGTGAGGGCATTCTTAGGAATAGCAGGGTACTACAGAAAGTTTGTCCCCAATTATAGTAACATAGCTGCTCCCCTCACAGACCTGGCAAGGAAAAACAGAACAGATAAGGTAGTGTGGACCCCAGCATGTGAGCAGGCATTCCAGAAGCTTAAAGGAGCTTTGGGAGGACCCCCTGTGTTAGCCAGTCCAGATTACAGCAAAGAATTTGTTGTGCAGGTGGATGCTTCAAACCATGGGATGGGGGCTGTACTCAGTCAGGTTTTTTCAGAGGGAGAAGACCACCCAGTGGTACACCTCAGCTGTAGGCTCCAACCCAGAGAGGAATGCTATGCAGCTGTAGGAAAGGAATGTCTAGCCATAGTATGGGCACTGCAGAAACATCAGCCATATCTGTATGGAAGGAAATTCACTGTAGTTACAGACTACAATCCCTTAATTTGACTACATCAAGCCAGCCAGCAAAATGCCAAGCTACTAAGGTGGAGCCTAAGGTTGCAGGCATATGATATGACATTGCAGCATCGCAGTGGGGTTAGCAATGCCAATGTAAATGTGCTCTCAGCACAGGGTATGGGATAATGTATTCCAAGATAGACTGATTCCTCTCAAGTAATGTTTCTCAAGGGGCACTTGAAAAACTAGCTTGAGTCTTCAAAGGTGGGGGGAGGGTGATGAAAGGAAGTACTGCCAGCACAGCTAGCTGGAATTTTGTGAATATCAAACTGATTTATACAAGATGCTTGTGTTACAAATGTATTAGAACTGCATGTCATGTATATATCAAACTGATTTGTAAAGATGTTTGTGTTGAAAAGGTATTTGTAAAGTGCTTGTGTTTGAAATGTATCCACAGTGTGCCCTACTAGAGAGAACAGAAATATACATGCACTATTTAACTATTTAAATACATATGTTTAACAGAGGAAACTAGAAGATTAGCCTCAGCCCAGTAAACCTCAAAACATATACGAAATTAAATCACTTTTTAGGTGAGGCCATAAAGATGCTATCTCACAGGTTTCAATGCAGCCAGAAACACAAAGTATGTACTAGAAAGCTTTCTGTAATGTCTTTGGGGTGAACTAATTACTATTCTGGTAGCATGGAGGCATGAAATTATTTTATGACTTCCAGCACCTGCCACAGATCTGAGCAAAATGCCTTGTGTATGTATTTTTACAGGTAGGTGCTAAGTTCTGCCAGCTTCTAGCAATGGGCATTGGAACTAGAAGTCAGATGACAAGAAGTGATGTCATTCTGCAAACTATCTCAGAAGTAATATTTTAGATATTATTTTGAGAAGCCTCTTAGTGAGACTCAGCATTCTGTATTCTGTCTTGGGCCTGACAGCAAGAAGGACCATTCACCACATCATCTGCCACACTCTGTTAAGTAAGTTATAAGGGCATAGTATAACTCTCTTAGATTCAGTCAGGAATATAGTGAAGCTTAGTTTAGATATTGTTTTTCTTTATTTGTCCGAGCCTATCCCTCAATGTTATTTTAAATATTTCCTGTGTTTTGAATTGTGATGTCATTGTGAATATATACTTTGTATTTTATTGCTCTTTTATTATTTATTATTAAATATATTTAATCATTTTATTGTGGCTGATCTTTGTAGAGATATTTAAGTTTTGAGAGTATTTGCATATTTATTTTGTGACATTGTGTTGGCCACTCCTAATAGCCTTGCTCTTGGTCAGATTACCATTTGTATTAATATTAATTTCACTCAGTAAATTGGGTACCCCTGTAAGGGCCTTAAAGTAGCTGGCAAGGGGTTCTGTTGGCAGTGATAACTATCTTACAGTCTGGGCAAAAGGGGGCATAGCTAGTAAACCTGTGTCAGCCTTTCCCAGGTGTGTGTGTGTGTGTGTGTGTGTGTGTGTGTGTGTGTGTGTGTGTGTGTGTGTGTGTGTGTGTGTGTGTGTGTGTGTGTGTCTGTGTAAATCAAATCTCAAAGAGGGTGTGTGTCAGCTACTTGGGCAGGGACACAAAGCACCGGTTGAACAGAGAGAGTGTTGTGTTGGAGGACTTGGCTTGGAACCCTGGGTAAGAACTCAGCTCTATAGCTGTGCGACTAACCACTTGCACAGCTATAGAGTTGAGTCCTTACCCTGGGTAAGGACTCAACTCTATAGCTGTGTGAGTGGGAAGTCTTATTTGGGATATAGGGAAAGAGAGAGGAACAGCCCCTGGACTACATTCTCTGTGTGCTCTTTAGGGAAATTGTGCTTGATTGGGCTTGATGCAGAAAGCTGCATCTGAAGATACTGTATGTGTACCTGTTATCTTCCCAGTGAATGTTCCCCACTGGTGCCAGTGGTGAGGATTGAGGGTATTTGATTACTGGCCCAGAGGTGGAGGGTTGTCACATATTGGTCGGCAGTGATGGGACATCTACATCAGTGTGCTTCCCCCCTTTTGTGGCATCTCTTCCCCTGTTGGCCTTGGCCTATGATCTGTGTTTATCCCCCCACAACCATCCCTATTTCTTCAGTCCTACCCACAACCTCCCTTTCCTTCCCTGCCCCTCTACCATTCTTAAAAGTAGTTGAAACCCTATTACAAACAAACACACACACACACACATACACATAACTATATATATATATATATATATATATATATATATATATGTGTGTGTGTGTGTGTGTGTGTGTGTGTGTGTGTGTGTGTGTGTGTGTGTGTGTGTGTGTGTGTGTGTGCATGTGTACACACACACACACACACACACACACACACACACACACACACATACCCAGCATAATTGCTGGTATGCTACATGCATGTGGCTGGCATTCACTAGACATATGTCCATTCCCATGATATGCTCCTCTATCAGCAGTCAGTGCCATTTGCACTACATGATTGGTTAATTAGCTCACCATCATTATCATCATCATCAACATCACACCAATTACTTCCTATTACAGTGTTAATTAGCTTACAGCTCTATTACTCAACTTTGACTTCTGTCATTAGCTGATATGTGACTGTGTAAGCATTGTTTCTGATTGTAAGGCTCATCTAAACCTACATTGTCATTTATTTATCATTCTGTAATTATCAATAAATTATTTTAATTGACTACAAATTAGCTTTTTGGATAATGGTAGATGCAACTTGTCCTGTAGCTGGATTGGTTGATTTAGGTGTGATTGTTCATTTTTTTTTAAGCCACTGGGTATTACATTAACTGCGCTGTCAAAACTAAGTGAGCTTAAAGGTGTTCAGTAACGACCTAAATAAAACTCCCGCTATTACAGCACGGCCATTCCTGCTACTTCCTGCTGCTTGTGCTAAGAATAATATTAACACCTTTGATATGGCCACAATCAAAATTTTAAAAGAAAAGGACTTAATATACTGGCATCTATTGATACAAACCAAATGTTTAACAATGGAACAAGTTAAGAATAAATTTAATTTAGATAGCAACATGTGGCTAGTTATATAGGATTTGAGACAAATTGTTATAAGCAGATTAGAGTTAATGAATCCAATCACTAGGCAAAAAGTTTCTAGGTTTACAGAACATCTGATTGTTTTAGTAAATCATATTGTTCAAGAAAAGGGGTATCTGTCAAATATTTATAAATGAGTTAAAGTACAAAGATATATTACAGAGAAAATTTCTGGGATTATTATAAAGTAACTGATAATCATTTTCCTAATGATAATGATAAAAAAATTAATAATGTTACCCTCTAAATAAACTTCCCTGTCAATTCAATGGAGGTTATTTTCATGGAAATTTCTTCATAGACCTCTTATAACACCTCATAAAACTGAGTTAGTGTTTAAACAAGAAATAGGATGTTGAAGGTGTAAAATGAAGCTGAAGACTGATTGGTAGCATATGTTTTATGATTGCCACTTATTTAAAGCCTTTTAGAATAATATAAATTATGTTTACAATCAGTATTTAATGACAGCTTTGAGTTGTCTAAATGTTTAAGTTTGTTCAATGCACTTATACCTCAGTGTGTTTCTAGATCAAAGTTTCCACTTTTATGGATTCTCCTGGCTGTTCCTCGCTAGATAATTATGACAAACTGGAAGAGTGAACCATCTCCAACATTTAAAGACTTCAGAAACATAGTGTTGACAGTTCCTCGAATGCAATTAACAAGTATTAAGAAGAGAATGGAAAGGACCACCTCTAATTACATCTCTTGGCAAACAGTTGTGGAAATACTAGAGAGAAATGACTGATGCAAACTATGAAAGTAACTTATTTATTAAAGATAGGAATTGTGTATGTTAGTTTAGACACCCATGTAAACAGTTTTTTTGTTGGTATGTTATTGCACTTTTTATATGATTTTTTTCTGTTGTTAACCTAAAAATGTATGTTTATTTCACTTTGATATGGCTAATCATACTTTATTTTCAAAATATTTCAATAAAAGCATTTGAGTAAAAAAAAAAACTGCGTGAGCCGCTGTTACACAGATGGCCACTAGGTGTCAATGCTCTGCACCCAGAATTTAAAGCTAGAAAGGATCTCTTGTATGTCAATGAGCATTCCTCTATGGAACCAAAGTTGCAGTTAGCTGTAAGGTACATGCCACAGTGATGAATGTTATATTTAAGGAGCACGAGGAAGTTGTGAAAATGAAGTCTCTCTTGCCTGTAGCTTAACACGGTTGCCTGGTTTCAAGCAGGAAGTAGTATCAGATGACAGATGGCCCAAATGCAACATATCAAGCCCCTTAAACCTTTGGATATTGCCCTCATTGAAACGGTAGACTATTATTGCTGACTTTGCAAGGGTAGTAGTGGACATGTGTTCTTAAGTACCACAAAGGTAGTTACAATGTTACTCCAAGTAACCAGAATCATCTATCTGTATAGATTCAGCCTGTTCTAAAAAGACTACTACAGTATTATAAACAGTATTTGTAAGAAGCAATCTGCCAAAGCAGCTTGATAGTAAAAATAAAGCACAAATTAGCTCAGAAGAACTCAAAACCTTAACAAAACAAAATTATTTCAAGCCCTTCACAGACTCTCTATTGTAACTCAGAGACTTGAAAGTGCAAGCCCTGGAATTATGAAAAACAGTCTGAAAATAGAGAACAGTGAATGTCAGATGTCACTGTTCTCATTAGAATTGTTATTTGCCGGTGGCTGCCCTTCTGCAACCCCTGATGTTGGAGGTAAGACCTATACACAATTTAAACGTATGTGCGCGAATTCCAAGATCAGCAAACCTTGGGGTAAGGTTAATGGCAGTCTTGGACTTGGTTATGTAAGTATACATTTTCAGTAATTAGTCTTGCTGTTCTGTGACTCATAGCAACAAGTGTCAGACTAACAAAAGGTTAATCCTTCAGATTTGCTTTTGATCGTTCAACCACAAAATGGATAACTTCAGGCAAGCATTCAACTTTTAAAGCCATGAGACCTGATCATAAATCACTGCAGCACAAAACAGACAATATTCTTTTTGCATGTGAAAATGCAGTCTCCAATGCCACCAGTTCAGTGCCAGTTACAATGTTTCTAAATCAGAATTTAAGATAGTTACAATGTTTCTAAATCAGAACATAAGGTTCCACTAGTCTTTTTCCGGCTTTACTTTCTGAAATGTGAACTTCAGACAGCAGTGCAGAACAACCGGTTTAAGTATAGGAATCAGGCACAATTCAGAAGTTCTACGACTGGGCAGCATGTGTTGGCATGCAGTAATACTGCTAGCGTATGGCAGACAAAACCACGCAGTCTACAGAAAATGACAACCAGTGCATATTTAAACTTTTTTTCCTTTTTTTTCACTTTTTCTAACATGTTTAGTGTCAGTAGGACCTGTTTCTTGTCTTCAGATATACTTACACAGACTGGGAGAAATCAAAACACTATGACATGCAATATCAGTAGACAGATGATTAAGGAAGAGCTTGTTCCAGTTCCCACTTACCCACAAGGCCTAAAAAATATAAAACAAAATGTTTAAGCTTTGCATGACAGCAGACCAACTACATATTCAAGAATGGGACAGATGACCAGTGTTATATCCCTACAAGATTAACAATAATTGCCATGTCCTAGAATAACTGGAAGGTGATGGCCATTTCCCAGGAAGGCTGGATAACCAGTGATCTACCCACAGAAGAATACATGTCCACTGTCATATCCACAGAAGGATGGATGACCAATTTCATATATCTATAAGGACAGATGAACAGTGCCATAAGAAGGATGGATGACCAGTACCATACAAAAAATAAAGGATGAATGGCCAGACTTGTCTTTCACTGTCAGAAGAATTTAGCACAGTAGAAGCTATATCCCAGCTTAATGATATCCCACCAGAAATAAATTCATGCATATATATACCTGGACCACTGTTACAAACCAAGTGCAGACTCTATCCTGGGAATCTGAGGATGCCACCATTAAAGACATAGCCTATGAGGGGATAACTGTATTCAGAGCTGGAAAATTATAAAATGAGATACATAAAATCGAATATTAATATTTTGTTGAGAACTGCTACCAAGGTGAGAGATACTGAAGTAGGTAACATATGGATATCCACATCAAAGTACTTGTGGTATAAGTGAATATATAAATAAATGTTTTCAACGGCACAAATATTAATGCCACTATGTACTAAATAAGTTGTCTTCTCAGTGATATATCTAAAATGGGAAGATGCATAGCACCCCTATAAACTGCTCTGTATTTGTGCATGTGCCCATTGTGGGGCCACATGAGTAAAGTTTGTAAAGCAAGTATAACACCCCTATAAACCACACTGTATGTGTGCATGTGCCCCTTGTGGATCTGCATGAGTAAAACTTGTAAAGCAAGTATAACACCCCTACAAACCACTCTATATGTCTGCATGTGCCCATTGTGGGGGGCACGAGTAAAGTTTGTAAACCAAGTATAACACCCCTATAAACCACTCTGTATGTGTGCATGTGCCCCTTGTAGGGGGCACGAATAAAGTTTGTAAACCAAGTATAACACCCCTATAAACCACGCTGTATGTGTGCATGTGCCCCTTGTGGATCCGCATGAGTAAAACTTGTAAAGCAAGTATAACACCCCTACAAACTACTCTATATGCGAGTGTATGCCCATTGTGGGTGCACATGAGTAAAGGTTGTAAAACAAGTTGACTTTTCTATGGCTCCTCATATTATCTGTAGAAGACTGAAGTGTAATGACCTGTTTGTTTGCCAACCTGCAGGTGAATTTGCTGCTTGCTCCTTTTCAGCTGCAATCTGGGCTAAAGGCACAAAACAAGTTAAACTATGCTTTTATGGTAAGGGATGTGCTATATATCTTACATGTAGACAAGGGTTAGCCTAAGTTACTTTGTTAATATGGTGCTATGGGCTTCTCCCAGTCTGTATTTTTACGATAAAGTAGCCAGTATGACTTTATATGATTTTATTCAGCTGTGGTAAGGCTCCAAAAGCATAAAACATAAAGGAGAGAAGAGACAGAGAGAGCGAAAGAGAGAGGGAGAGAGAGACACAAAGCTACAGTGTCAGTACATTAAAGATTGTCAGGTTTAAATATAGAATATGATAAAACTGTTTTTCCTCAGATGCAAAAAAATCATCCCTGGAAAAAGGTAAGTTGAAAATATAAATAGAGTGCTCAAAAGATAAGGAAACTGAGGGCTATAATAGATCTCAGCTATAGGCCTAGAGTCCCAGCCTTTGTTCAAGTTTATTAGAAAGCAGATTAATTTGATTTGTGGTTGCTGTATGAAGGCAGAATAGGAGAAGAGGTCAATGTCTGTGACAGGAAGCTGTAAAAGAAAGGTTAAAGGTTTTATTTCCTTTCTTGACTAAACTTTTTTTTTTTTTTTTTTTAACTTTGGGCCTTTGTCTTTATTTTTTATTGTCCTACCTGTTCAAAAATACGTTAACCCATAACAATTACTAAACCTAATCCTTTTGTGGTTGATTTTATGAATGGAGGAATTTCTCCCTAACATTCTTGCTTTTTGTTCACTGCTGCATCTTATTTGTTTTCCTGTTGCCCTTCAGCCTACATGCTGTACTTTTTACACAGCTTATTTCCTATTAGGCTCCACAATATTACAACTCAGATTAATTTCTATTTCTGCTGACATAGTTATTTCCTCTGCACTTGAGTGCACGTTTCCTTTGTTTCTGTTTCCAGGGTTCATTGCTATATTAGTTTGTATTTCCTTGCAATGCATACATATGGCAATGAATGCTTTGTGATAGATGCAAACCCTGTAACATAAGGCCACTAATTTATATTTTTTATTTTACTTTACTTTACTTTAAAAGTTTGATAATTGGACATATTCACTAGGTACAAGGATTTTGTTTGAGGTTGCCACATGAGGACTGTCTGAGTAACTGACCTGCTTTGGTCACCAAGGGTTTAACCTGAGGGAATAAATCTCAAATTGCCAGATGACACTTATAAGTAACTCACAGTGTTGACCCTCTGTGCTAAACTGCCACTTCAAAACTATTGTCCACTATTTGGGATAATGTGTATATCTGTTGACCCCTGAGGTGGAGGGTAACACTGCAGCCTAACTTAGCCTGAAGATTGATATCCTTTCATTCATGCAAACATAAAGCTACAGAGTTGTAGAAAAAATTGTTTCTTTCAGTCTGTGTCATATTTTAGCTAGAACAGTAGTTGCATTGAAATTATCCAAAAATACAAGCATATTTGACTGATGGCTAATGAGCAAGCTGAAAAGAGATGAGTCTTTGGGGAGCTGTTAAACCCATTCAGTGTCTGGGAATCCTGCAGCCACTAACACAATAGGTTCCAAAGGTACAGAAAAGGCTTGGATCTCGGATGATTCAAGCAACACCCTCTGAACTATTAGTACTCCCAAAGTTGCAAATTAGAGGAAACCAGCAAAATGGCAGGTGATAGGTAACAAGCAACTGCTTGAGGTAAAGGGAACCCACACAGTCTACAGTAGAACAAGTCAACATAAGTACCTGAGAAATAATCAGTGATCAGACAGACAGTAACGGTAAGTTATGCAGAACCACGTGATGTGCACCTGTCTGCAGGCAACCAGCAGAGGCTTGAACTAGTTGCAACAGATTAGCAACCTGCGTCACAGAAGTCAAAGTACAGGAAATTGCGTTAAGTTCACATGAGAAGAGATAACACAGGAAGAAGTACAGCTAGGTCTTCATGTGACAGCATAAGATGTGAAATCAGGAGTAATATTCCTAAGATGGTAGCACAATGACATAGCTACAACAGACACAGGGACCCTAAATGTAAGATTAATCAAAGCGATTCAGATTCAAGCCTGTCACCTCCAGGAGTTCATGGTCAGGCATTTAGAATCTGAGCATGGTGTGCATAGCTGAGGAAACCATTTTTTTGACACACTGAGTTTAAACCAATTACTGCATATGCAGTGATTGATACACTCCAGCAAGTGCATATTTATTGCGAGGGGGGCTCAAGTTCCCCTCTGTACCTCAGTTTGTCATTTTAAGAGGAGCAATCTAGAGGTGGTGCAAATGGACATCTAATGGATTCTGGATCTTTAAGAAGACAGCAGCTAGTGTGAATATGTGAAAAGAATTAGCTGCCTGAATTTTAAAACATGAAATAAACTGGACAATTACATAGTTATTAAGATGATCCTTACAAACAAAAACAGGAGACAAAATAGTCTGAAATCAGCAACATAATCCATACAACTCTCTAAGCAGTAAAAGGAAAGATAAAACTATTTTTTTTCTGATTTACTGCATTCATGAATTTGCAGGCAGGGTAAAGTAAGGAAGTAACTAACAATCGATGAACATATTTTATTTAAAAGATAACAATGTAGCAAATAGTAACAGATAGAATGTGGGTGATTCCATATCACAAAAAAGAATTTGTGGAAGAAAAGTTCCTTGTGTTTTCTGCTTGAAGTGTGATAATTGGGTTACTTTATGGAAAGATAAGGGTCTCTAGCTGGGATTCATAGATGTTTTGCATAATACACAGTGCACATTAGCACAGGTAGTGGTAGTGAGCAGGGTGTAATTCCGAGACACAGGTAGTACGGCCACACAGCAGAGAAAATAGTGTGGTAAGCCATACATGCACTGTGTGAAATTTATTTATTTAGGCCCAGGATTAAAAGCTCCAATACATTGAATTAAAAGTAGAGATTACATAGATTAACATTTTTACTTGGAAAGAGTCAATACTTGTGAATGATGCAATATACTGTACTATACAGGAGAAATACAAAACTTAATTAAATTTTACAGTATACTGAGAAAAAAATCATGTTATGTTATTAATCAATGTAGATAAAAATATTTAGTGATAAAGACTGAGATGGATGGAAAGGGGGAAGTAAGATAGGATTAGTAATTAAGCACAATGATAGCGGTTAGAGTGAGGTTATATCTGAGAGGCTATATAGCACAGAGGAGGTTGTGAAGCTTGCTGTAGGCTTTCAGAGCAGGAAATGGGTATAGGGAATTAGACATGATTAGGGGATGGGTACAGGGAATTAGACATGATTAGGGGATGGGTACAGGGAATTAGACATGATTAGGGGGTGGGTACAGGGAATTAGACATGATTAGGGGATGAGTATAGGGAATTAGACATGATTAGGGGATGGGTATAGGGAATTAGACATGATTAGGGGATGGGTATAGGGAATTAGACATGATTAGGGGATGGGTACAGGGAATTAGACATGATTAGGGGATGGGTACAGGGAATTAGACATGATTAGGGGATGGGTACAGGGAATTAGACATGATTAGGGGATGGGTATAGGGAATTAGACATGATTAGGGGATGGGTACAGGGAATTAGACATGATTAGGGGATGGGTACAGGGAATTAGACATGATTAGGGGGTGGGTACAGGGAATTAGACATGATTAGCGGATGGGTACAGGGAATTAGACATGATTAGGGATGGGTACAGGGAATTAGACATGATTAGGGATGGGTACAGGAATTAGACATGATTAGGGGTGGGTACAGGAATTAGACATGATTAGGGACGGGTACAGGGAATTAGACATGATTAGGGGATGGGTACAGGGAATTAGACATGATTAGGGGGTGGGTACAGGGAATTAGACATGATTAGGGGATGGGTACAGGGAATTAGACATGATTAGGGGATGGGTACAGGGAATTAGACATGATTAGGGGGTGGGTACAGGGAATTAGACCTGATTAGGGGATGGGTACAGGGAATTAGACATGATTAGGGGATGGGTACAGGGAATTAGACATGATTAGGGGGTGGGTACAGGGAATTAGACATGATTAGGGGATGGGTATAGGGAATTAGACATGATTAGGGGATGGGTACAGGGAATTAGACATGAATAGGGGATGGGTACAGGGAATTAGACATGATTAGGGGGTGGGTACAGGGAATTAGACATGATTAGGGGGTGGGTACAGGGAATTAGACATGTTTAGGGGCTGGATATATGGAGTTAAACATGTTTAGGAGATGGGTACAGGGAATTAGACATGATTAGGGGATGGGTACAGGGAATTAGACATGATTAGGGGATGGGTACAGGGAATTAGACATGATTAGGGGATGGGTACAGGGAATTAGATATGATTAGGGGATGGGTACAGGGAATTAGACATGATTAGGGGATGGGTACAGGGAATTAGACATGATTAGGGGGTGGGTACAGGGAATTAGACATGATTAGGGGATGGGTACAGGGAATTAGACATGATTAGGGGGGTGGGTACAGGGAATTAGACATGATTAGGGGGTGGGTAATGAGACTCAGCCTGGTTAGAACAAAAGCAGATCCAAGATTTAAGTAGGAAATCTTTTAGATTATCCTTGAATTTCATGAGGTTAGGATTAGTTCTGATGTCTAGAGGTAGGGCGTTCCATAATTTACCTGCTGAGCAGGAGTATAGATTCTGTCCATTAGTTTTATTTGGTTTATGTAGAGAGGAGTTATTTGTCCTCTGAATGGAGAGCCCTTCTGGGAGTATAAATTTGGAATACTGAGTTTAGGGCAGGGCAGGCTATAGGTTTATAGCTTATTTTGTGGGCTGACATTAGGTGAAGGTAGTTAAGGTGTTGTGGGAGTTCAAGCCAGTTAAAGGAGTTAAGAGCTGTGCACTGATTATTATAATGTGATACACTAGTAAATTTAGCAATCTTATTGTACTATGATTCAATCATATTATTGTGTAGTTTGTAGGCTGGTCCGTATAGGATCATAAGATCATGGGAGGTTACTAAGCTAATGGCCCTGGGGCCCTTACAAGCCTAGCCAAGAGTTTATCCACAAAAAACAACCCTCAGTCAGCACCTGTCGCCCCTGTCAATGAGAGACAAATGTGGAACCCCTGGGACAAATTTGTGCTTTCAAATCACAATAAAAAATGGCCAGCACAAAATAGGTGAATAATTAAATTATATTTATTGTAAAAACAATAAATAGACAAATCACTGCAAACTGGTTTCAGCATAAGCCTTTTTCAGTGCAAACACTGACATGAAAATATATAATTTCCTTACACACCTACAGTTAAATACACAGAATAAAACACACAACCCTTACCTTATACCAAATGCAGCATGTCATTTAAACATGGAGAAAATAAAGCCCCTAATTTGTGGTTTCCCATCCATTCGTCAAGGTTGTGTTTGAAGAGGGTCAAAGATGGGGCAGCCTCTGGGAGATCAACCTGTCTCTCCATCAGGTTTGTTAATGTCGCATATTAGATTTAGGCCTATCAAGTGGGTAATGCGTGAGGTGTTAGACTTATGGATATAGAGCATCTCTAGAAGGGCAGGGTCCGATATTGCCTTGTAGGCGAGACACAGATCACCTCTGAGCAATCTGTATGATACTGAGTAGAGTGATAGTGATTTCAGCCTGTCCACATAGGACAGGTGTTGGAGGCCATGGATTCTCTTTATGAGGTATGTCTGTGGCCTTTCCAGTTGGTGTTTGGAGAGATGCATACCAAACAGGGCATTATAGTCAATTACAGGCCTAATGAGGGAGGAGTACAGAGAGGTAATAACCTCTTTTTTTTTTCTGGATGCAATCCCTTTACTTATGAGATTAACCAAGTAAAAGGCTTTTCTGACCACTGCCGCCACATGATGGTCGAATGTGAGATTGTTGTCAAAATGAGTTCTCAGGTCTCTTGCCACAGGTTGTGTTCTTAGGGGGTTGCCATTGATGTGATAATCAGTAGGAGCCATGTTTTTGCTGAATGGTATGATAATACATTTTTTGTTTTTAACTTAAGGCCAAGAGTTTGGCTTCAGTTATTTGTAGCTGTGAGACCCTCTTGCAGTATGTTACCATCATTTGGGGAGTCAATGACAGCACCCAGCTTACAGTCATCTACAAACATGGTCAGCCACAGACCCTTTGTCTTTGCTTCTGAGAAGTAGATGTCAAACAGTAGGGGTCCTAGGACAGATCCCTGGAGAACACCACTAGTGACAGCTCTGCTGTCGGAGGTGGTGGTGCCTATTTTGACCTTGTGGTCCTATCAGAGAGCCAGTTAGCTACCCACCTGACATAGGGATTTATGCCAAGTTGTGTTAGCTTTTCAATGATGGCCAAGTGGGGGATCGTGTCAAAGTCCTTGGCCAAGTCAAGGTAAGCTGTGTGTACTGACTTTCCCTCATCAAGGGCCTTGGTGACAGTCTCAAAGAAGTCAACCAGGTTCAATAGGCAAGATCTGCCCCTGACAAATCCGAATCAGGTGGAGTCAAGTGCTTAGAGATTGTCTATGTGCTTGTTTATGGGATCCATAATAATAAGCTCCATGGCTTTACAGATCAGACTTGTCAAGCTAATGGGGTGATAGTCTCCCAGACCAGTAGTGGCACAACCTCTATGCAAGGGGATAACAATGGCAGTTCTCCACTCTGCTGGAATGAAGCCTGTAATTAGGCTGTGGTTGAACAGGGTGCTCATTGAAGCTAGTTCTTGATGGAGATGCTGCAGAATACAGTTTGGGATGCCATCAGGTTCCACTGAAGCTGTGTTCTTTGCCTTGGATCTTTAGCACTTGATCTACAGATATATGAGGTGTGGGACAAGTATAGGGGCACCATATAGTAGTGAGAGTAGCAGGTAGGTTGTGGCTAGTGTGGCTTTAGTGGGTGTATCCAAAATGTGGCTGTGCCTGTACATCATTCATAGTTTTTGGTGTGTATGTTCTTTTATAGTATTATGTATGTAAAGATCAAAGGCAAGTTTGCCACCAATTATTATTTCCAAATATTTGGTGTGTGGTACTTCTTCAATTTCTGTGTTATTTATTTGAAAAATCTTGAAGTCTGGAAAAAGGAGGAGCTTCATTTTATTGGGGTGGAACAGTGAATGGGCTTAGTAGAAGTAAAGGCATCTTGAGTTATTTGTTTAAGGTGTTTTATGTTGTTTGACAGTTGAGTCATCTGTGTATTGAAAAGTGCACTTTGACAGGAAGACGTATAAAGATTATTTATGAAGGCATTGAAAGGAGGAGCCCAGGAATGGAGCCTTGATTGACTCCTGTTTTGTTAGCTATGTGAAAGGGAGCTTTGCCATATTACACATTATAGTCTGTTGGACAGACAGCTAGTACAACACTGTAGAGAGGATGGTGAAAGCCCCAGGACAGACAGCTGTTGTAGGAGTTTGGGGTGTGAGACAGAGGTGAAAGCCTTAGACAGGTCAAGAAATAGTGCTGAGGCTAGTTTACCAGAGTCTCTTGCTTTATTATGTGTATCTATGAAAGACATTAATACTGTTGTTGTGCTGTGAGCTAGCCTAAAACCATGATGAATGGGAGTTAGCAGTTCATTGTGGTGAAGAGTTTAAGGAATTGTTTATGTACACATTTTTTTAAGAGTTCGGAGACGGGGATAAGATGACATGGGAAGGAAGTTAGACAGTTCAGTTGATTTGCCTCCTTTGTGCAGTGGAATTATGAATATTTTTTTCTATAGGGAGGGGACATAAGATTCAGTGATAGATCTATTGATAAGCTAAAAGGGTAGGTGATAGGACCAGCGGTCATTTTCAGGTATTCGTCCAGGAGATATCTGCAGACACAGAGGAGGGTTTGATTTTCTTTAGAAGTTTTTGTAAGAAGTTAGTGGGAATAGGTGGCAGTTTGAAGTCAGGAAGAGGCAAGGATGCAGTGCATGTGGTTTCAGATAAGTGGGATGGAAGTGGAGTCTTTTTGGTGGAGGTCTGTGAGAGGGGTGGATTACGGACAGTGTTGTTAACATGTAGAGAGGTAAGAATATTGGGATGGGATAGGTTTGTGGTGATGTTAGCTATATTTTCAATAAAATATCTGTTGAACATTTCTGCAATTTGTGATGGGGATTTATCCATGGATGGGCTAGGATTTTGTTTAGCTGCTGGTTTAAGTAATGAAGAGAAATGGAAAAACAGAATTTTGGGTGGTTTTTTTATGGTTAGTTTGTAGTTTGTAGATGAATAAAATAGTATTTTTGTAATAATAGTATATATTTTTAACCTGATTGCCCAATTGTCTGTAATTTTATAAATATGTGTCAGTTTTATTCTTTTACTATACTCTCCAAGCTCTGTCCCTATTTGTCATTAGTTTTTTTGTATGTTTTGTTACCCAGTTAGTACAGTTGACTTCAGTTCTTTTTGTTTGAGGTGAGGCTCGGCTACTAAAAGTGCCTAGAACTGTTTTATTAAAGTGATTAACTACATCATCTAGGGGTCATCTTTTCAACATGGACACATTTAAGGATTTAAATGTTAATGAACAACTGTGGGTTGAAGTAGGTTAGGTTGTGGAACATTATATAGTTGTGCTTTTTGTCCTGATGGGATATGGTCCTATAGGTGCATGCTTGTAAGAGATCACTTAAAGTTGCTGGGAGAATGCCGGCTTTGGTGTATTATTTGGATCTGCTACCATAATCCAGTCAAGGATAGATTCCTTGCTTGCTGTTTTTGTGACATCTACTTGGAGTTTTAATGAGTTGTATGAATCCAAATAGATTCATACTGAAGGTTGGAAAATCAAAAGTTACGTTCCACTCATGATAGTGTGTGATATACTGGAGAGAATGTCTTCTAGGGTGGGAGTATTATGTCCAGGGGGATATACTGAATGGTAATACACAAGTGTTTGGCCTTATTTAATTTTAAGAAGGCCATATGGATCTCTGCATTGTTGGATTTTGGGATGGATGTAGAGTAGGGTAACAGTGTATATGTGCTAGGATAGATTAATGCTACACCTGTTTTTTTCTGTGTTCTGACAGCTCTTATTTTGTTGCAGTTTATATTCCTGTATATTTTGTGTAAGCCAGGTCTCTCTGATTGCTAGTATATTAGGGGTATACTGTGATAACCAAGCATGGAAGTCTGTTATTTTGTTACCAATACTCTGTAAATTTAGTGTAACTAGATTTAGAGTATTGGAGGTGGGGTATGATGTTTGTGAAGGGAGTTAGGAATAGGTTTGGGTGGATATCCCTGCACTTGGACATATTTGAGAAATGGGAGAAGTGGTAACTTGTGTAAACATATGTTATTTTTAGTTTTGTGAGGAAAATTGGTTTTGGATTTTGGGTGGGGTTGAAAAATTCTTAATTTTATGAAGTGTGTGGGATCTACATTAAATAAGCTAGCTGATATGTCTGGGTAACTCTTTGAATGTTTTGGCTAGTTTGCAGGGTTGCAGTGTTTTTTAATGTATGTTAATTACTGATGAGTTAAATGATGTAGTGTGTATGATGATAAGCAGCTTTAGTGTGAGGCATGAAAGCAGGATCGTAGTAGGTTGAACAGAAGGCATTATAAAGGTAACTAAATAAAGTGGAATGGTTTGGAAAAGTGAAAAGATGGCAAGGGAGTGATTTGTAATGGGGGATGATAGTGTATAGAAGGATAGGGGTTATGGGTAGGCATGTGTTGTATGTGAAAAGAAATATTAGCTCAGAAGGTGTAGTAAAGTACTAAGCTAATTTGGATGTAGACAAGATAAGAGTGAGTGTTGGTGGGGTTAAGGATAGTATAAATGTAGATGCAGTGGAGGTGGTTGGGAATTGGGGGTAGGGTAGGGTAACTGAGATACAAATGAGGAATGCCATGCAAATGAGGCACATGGATTATGGAAAGCAAGGTGGAGTAAAACAGAACTGAGGATAGAGGTGCATTTTGCAATGACACAAACCTCTTTGGTACCTAGACCTATGACTATACTGGGACCAGTAGTGGCTATTGATGAATGACATATGTTTGTGGATGCCATTGGAATCTGTTTTGTGTGTCATGGCCATTCATGCCATTGTATTAGGTAGCATCAGGTGTTCGCATACCATCACCTCACAGACCAGCAGATAGTGGATGGACACCAGGTGGGTAGGGAGACCATACAAGAGTTAGACAAAATGTGTTGCCAACAAGTGTACTCAGGGGAGTGGATTGCCCATCCCTGATGTCACATAAGTATTTACAGTGTTAATAATTTTAGCTACATGGAATTTTCACAAAACAAAAACTGAGTCTGTGGCACCATGTGTTAATACATTGATACTTTGATGCAAAGCAACTTACAGAGGGTACTGTAGGCATATCACAGACATCAGTCTCATATGTACTATACCAGTTCTTCCACTTCATACTGCAGCATATGGAAATGTCCTATACCAGTTACTCCACATCATACTGCAGCATATGGAAATGTCCTATACCAGTTCCTCCACATCATACTGCAGCATATGGAAATGTACTACACCAGTTACTCCACATCATACTGCAGCTTATGGAAATGCCCTATACCAGTTACTCAACATCACACTGCAGCATATGGAAATGTCCTATACCAGTTCCTCCATATCATACTGCAGCATATGGAAATGTCCCATACCAGTTCCTCCACATCATACTGCAGCATATGGAAATGTCCTATACCAGTTCCTCCACATCATAGTGCAGCATATGGAAATGTCCTACACCAGTTACTCCACATCATACTGCAGTTTATGGAAATGCCCTATACCAGTTCCTCTGCATCATACTGCAGCATATGGAAATGTCCTACACCAGTTCCTCCACATCACACTGCAGCATATGGAAATGTCCTATACCAGTTCCTCCACATCATACTGCAGCATATGGAAATGTCCTACACCAGTTCCTCCACATCATACTGCAGCATGTAGAAAAGCAGATTTAACTCCTCCAGGACTGCTGAGGAAATGACCCCCACTAGGTGAGAATTTTACATCATAGCCTATTCCCCAGAGGTTGTGAGAGCCATAGATTTTAAACCAAATCTGTCAAGGCCACACTTGGTCTACACAGATTGAGATTCGCCATTAGGAAAGGAAGGGCTTCCATTTCCTCAATTGTTAGGTTTTCTGTAAAGTACAGAGTATGTATATATATATATATATATATATATATATATATATATATATATATATATATATATATATATATATATATATAAATTTTGCCACCTTTTTGTGATGGGAAACTTAACCCGTGATTATCTAGTTGGACATTGACAGTAAACATGCACACACTCAGCATACAACTAGAGAATGGGCCACATATAATGGTGTGACTGTTGTGTGTTACAGCCAATGCTATGTATGTATAAGAGCAGTGGATTATGACTTTCCATCTGCAATCCGCAGACCATTGCAGAGATGCTATACATTAAGTTTGTGTTTGGAAAACTGAAGGAACACTTCCACTGCCTTTGTATATCAGGTGGGGTTTTGCAATTTGAACCAGACACCTGTAACAAACTCTGTGTGATATGCGCCATGCGTGTGCCACATTGTATAATATTCTACAGCAACACTGAAAAATCACAACAGTGTCTTGCATAACAGTGTGGAAAGCAATGGATTGGCCATGCTGTGGATCAGAAATTCCCATATCCATGCATGTTAGGGGTGAACAGAGCAAAATAATTTCTCTGTTAATGATCCATACCTGAGGTGGGCAGATCCTTAGTAATGTCGCATGCTTTGTCATTTGCACAGACTATCATATCAGTTAAACTTCACTACACTGGTTATAGATACCTATTATGGCCACTAGCAACACTGACACCCTGCAGCACTTTGAGCCACACATTGCCCTGATATATGGTCCATGGCACTTTACCGAAAGATGCACATGCCACGTGTGTGCAGGATCTGCAGTAACACCTCTGTCTCTTTGTTGTATTTTTTCCAGCCATTACCTCTTTCGGGAGTCTATAGCAAGCTCTGTACACCTGTGAGTTATGAGGGTATTGTAGCATGCAGCTCATGCAAATGAGGCTCAGCTGATACTCAGTCATGCGCATTACAGATATAAGGAAACAGTGACCAGAATGCTTGTGCAAACTGCCTATGTAGAACCACAGCACCAAAATGCTGCACTACACAAGTAAATACACCACTGTTGCACTGTGCTGCACATCATGTGATGGCTGAACATCCATTCTTGTGTATACAGCTATCATTCTGCCCTTTGAATGAACCTGTGCTGTGGGCAATGCTTCATCAAGTATTGTGAGCTGAGGAGCTCCTGAACGATGTGCTAGGGAAACCAACATAGCCTTATTTGTTATGCACAGCCATTTTCTTAGGTGTTTACTGAGGTGTTATAATTGCCCATATTGCAGGATAATTGCCTGCCATGAACTTCTCTGGGTGGGAAATGATGTCATTGACACCACCTATTCTGATCAGCAGTGTTGATGGCTGTCCAGCAATATACAGAGATGTAACTCTGACCTGCTTCCCCCATGGTTTCTGCATACTGATTAAAACTTTTAAAATGCCATTTTAGGCAAAGTCTGTCTCCTGGACATACCAACTTAATAAATTCCACTTTGGTTTACATCAGTACCTGAGTCTGAGACCTTCTTGAGCCTCAAGCACACCTACACCTGTATTGTTACTGAAACTTTTTTCCAATATACTGACAACACTCCCTCTATACCTAGATTCAATGCTTATCGTTCATTCATAACCCCAGGAACTGTGGGGGTGTCTCCATATGTATCTGTGACACCCTATTATCACACCAAATGCCATATAACACTAAACGTGAGGTTCTGAGACCATGATCACCCTTAACAAAACCAGCAACCATATCCTCATGAAATTATAGGTCTTCTTCAATGTCTTCTGCTGATCATGATTTATACCTGAATTACTTGAAGAAGTCTCTATCAAATTTGTAGAACAGGTGTGCATCTGAGCCAGGTATGGAAAAAAGGTACATAAGAAAAACTGGTGGTAGAATGCAGAAGTCTAGAAAGTCATCTAAAGAAGGAAGGAGTGCAGGAAAAAGTGGGAGATAGAAAAGACAGACCAAGCTAAGAAGGAATACTGGTTGCCTAACAAAGAAGCTAAAAGAGGTGTTTCATTAGCAGAGGAAAAATACATCAGAGGCACTTTACCAGCTTCTGGAAAGTGGCCTACTGGATGGCTCAAAGAAACTCTATCAGGCTGCAAGGCAAAGACACAAAGAGAGCAGTTCCCCAGTAGCTCAGTGAAAATAGAAGATAGTCTGGCACCCTTGATAAGGAATGTCAGCAGCAACCACCTCACCAGTCCACAGGACTTCAAAGGCAGATGGAAGGAGTATTTCCAGCAGCTTCTGAATGAAGAAAACCCCACAGGAAATGTACTGCCCCAGACACATGTTATGATGAGAGAAGAGGAGGAGCCCACCAATGAAGAAGTAAGAACAGCACTAATGAAAATGAAGTCAGGAAAGTCATCAGGTTCAGAAGAGGTCACAGCAGATATGATTAAGACATTGAGTACCAGTAGAGAGAGAAAGGCAGATCTGAGATAACTGGACAATAAGTGTACTACTGCCCATGTATAAGAACAAAAAGGACATTCACAACTGTGGGCAGTATAGAGGTGTCAAACTTCTGTCCTGCTGCATGAAATTTCTAGAGAAGAGGATTGATAAACTACACAGAGTAGTAGAAATTAAAATGAGACGTGCGCAGTTCAAACTCAGATCAGGATGCAACACGACTGACTGGATGGTTGCAGTGAGACAGACAGTAGACAATAAGCTAGGGATGAAGAAACAGTCCAACTTGGCATTTGTGGACTTGGAGAAAGCATATGACAAGGCCCCGAGAAAGCTAATTTATGGGAGTGGTATACACCAGGCTTCATCTCTGAGCCCACTGCTGTTCATGCTGGAGATGGACTACATTAGCAAACATGCTGAAATGGACAGGTAAACAAAGTTGCTGTATGCAGACAATTTGGCATTGCAGGTAGACTCTGAACAACAACTTCAGCAAAGGATAAGGGAACGGAATGGAAAACTGAAAGCCATTGGAATGAAACCGAGTACAAATAAGACAGTCATGATGGCAGCAAATAGCGGAAATTAGAAGAAACTGAGAACTGAAAAAGAATGTGAAAATAGTGGAACAGGTGAACAGAGAAGTCTGAATGAGGAGGTCGAAGCTAAATAAGAGAGGCTGCACACAACTGGCACAGAGCGTCAGGGTTCGTGTATGACAGAAGAATGCCAACAAAGCTGAAACATAAGTTGTACAAAACAGTGATGCAACCAGCACTACTGTATGCTACAGAAACCTGGGCAGTGAAGGCAGAGCAGCTGAGGAACCTAGAGCTGATGGAGATGAAGTGCCTGAGATGGCTGGTAGGATGCACACTGTGGGACAGATGAAGAAATGAGGACATCAGAGCAGAAGGCAAGGTATCTCCATTTGCAGAGAAGGTAAAAAAGAATAGGTTATGGTGTTTTGTGCAAATGTGCAGAAAAGCAGAAGACAATCTGTTGAAGAAATTTATGAAAAATAAGAGGAAGCCAAACAAAAATTTGGGCAATTTAGGCATCCAGCAAAAAGATGGATGGATTGAATGAGAGAAGACCTGTGACAGCCAGGCAAGAAAAGTGGCATTAAATCAAGAAAGATGACAACAGTTATGTGACACACCAACCCCAAGTAGAAAATTGGAAAAAAAAGGAGGGTTGCTGCTGCTAATGATGTAGATGAAGAAATCTATCAAACTTAATAAGTGATTGCAGTTACTTTTCTATCAGCTGGGACACATATACAACCAATAATAAGTTATGCACAGTGGTTCATATATATATATATTTTTTTAAATTCCAACTCCCTACATCAGATCATACACCTTGCTCCAGGGGTTCAAACTTTCTTAACTTTGTCCTCAATAATATTGACCATGCTTTAACCTCACAGTGAGTCGCACCATTTCTGGTTTGATCATAGCAGCAGACTGTCACCTTCTCTCTCAGCTCTCTAACTCCACTCCTTCACTGAATTAAGAACTACTCTAAGCCCACCTGCTATTGTTCTCTGATAACCTCGGTACACTTCCATGAGACCCCTATCCAATCAAACCTCTTGTCCCAGCTGCTGCATTCATTTCTAAATTTATTCCCATCTAAACAACTGCATTCAGGCACTTGTTTTCACATGTCACAGATACAATGGAAATACAGAAAAAAAGTCTAATGGTGGAATTAAGTAAATTGTACAGCAAAAAAAATGGCCTTATACAAGATACATACCTCCCCTTACCATAGAAGGGCTTTAAATAATCTCAAGTGGTCTAGTAATAAAACTAAGACCACCAAAGAATTAAAAACTGCCACTTCCATGAATGGCAACCACAAAGCTTTCTTTGACTATATCAGAAATTTCAGAAGATGCACTCAGTTCTTCTCTGAACTAACATCCAACAGCTGTACTTACTTGGATGATGAGGCCATTATTCAGATTCTTCTGGACAAATTCAGCTTTAATTTCATCCCAGCAGCCTAAACGTCAGTCGTCTTGCTACCAGCATAACACAACTCCTTATTATCTCTCTCCATCATGTAGAGACACGACTTAAAGATTGAACAATATATCCATCTGCCTCCTAACAGACAGCAAATAAAGCTTTGCTCAGTCATTCTCTAACCAAAGTTAGTTCAGTCTCCCCATCTTTATGCACCTGATACTTGACAAACTGTCATGACTACTCAAGGGCAGTCCTCACTACAAGACCCATAAATCTCACAAGTATGATTTATAAGGTCACAAAATGTGTCATAGCAACTCTCATAAATAATGATAGACAGAACTTTCAACCCTTGATCCAAAACCATTTGGCTTTATTAAAGAAGGGTAGGCCCTGTCTATTCAGTCTAATCATTTTTGATAGGGTCACAGAAGTCAGAGATATGGGCTGCACAACCCACACTTTATATCTGGACTATGCTAAGGCCTGCAATACACATCCCATTGAAGGGATGTCAGTCAAAAGAGTGACAACTTATACGATTGAATGCTTTTTACTGATGTAACTAAGAGTGAATGTTCAAGTGCGTGAATGTTCTGTTTAATGGTGCTTTAGCCAGCTACTTTTTCTGTGAGATTGCATTGCAGTGGGGCCAGGAAATTTGTTCTCACCCTGCTGTTCCTTGATGTTGAAATTGGTATATATAGTTAGTGGGGGTCAGGTGCAGGGGCCACCCTGCAAAAATTGCTGTTTTCTATCATTTTAGATTCTCTCTAAAATGATTACTGTTTCTTCATTTGTTCTTCATTAGACAGTCCAGTGATGGTATTATCAACAACCTTACACAATTTAACATTATCCCCTACACTGTCCACTGGATGCCCAACTAGCTCACTAACAGAACTCATGCATTATGGGTTTGGGACACATTCCACACAAAAACATGTCACCAGTGTTGCGCCACAAGATGCCATCCTGGATCCCCTATTCTTTGGCATCTAATTTTCTGACATTAAGGCAGATGCTAATGGGATAAGAGCGAAGTTTGCTGATGACTGCATCTGGTGTTGTCATGTGACTGAATCTGGGTGTCATCATGTGCATCTCTACAGACAAGCACAATCTCCTAAAAGAGCCCAATTAAACTAATGACTAGTGGGGACATCACTGTATTTTATCAGCAGAGTCTGTGGGAGGGGCTTACCAGTTGTAACTTTCTGGAGAACCCCCAAAATGTTAACAGTGGTCCTGTTTGATTCAAAACTTGTGATAGACATCTAGCAGTCTGATTTCAATAACACACTTGGACCTTTGCGGACTGGTATGCATTTACAGCATTACTTATTTTAATAAATCTGCAATGCAAATTGTGGCCTGCTACAGATCACCCTCCATGACTCAGGACCACCACTCCACCTTTCTGGAGTCACTAGAAAACATAAAGGTCCTACCAAACACCCTGATATTGGGCGATTTCAATTACCCTACCATTCACTGGGAAAACTACTCAAGTACAAACTCCCAGGCCCAGCGCTTCCTGGAATTCATCAACTCAAATGCCATGGATCAGCTGGTAAACTCCCCTACCAGAGGTGAAAACATATTGCACCTGGTCATCACCAACATGGGCGACAGGTGTTCCACACTGGAGGTCAAGCCGTCACTGGTTAGATCAGACCATAAACTAATCACTCTGGATGTCCACACCCCACCACCACCCCCAACTAAGGAAACCACAGTAAAAAAAACTTTTCTAAAGCAAACTTCACCTTACTTAAGACAGAAGTGGTAAGTTTCACAGCCCCCATGCTAAAGGATAATGCTGCCCAAGATGCAGAAACCTTTACAAATGCACTCTATGAGCACCTACAAGGATGCATGGATCATGCCATCCCTAGCAAAACCAAGACTCACTCCTCTAAGAGAGGAAACTAGTTCAGAAAAAAAGCAAATCTCAAGAAGGAAAGACATCCCTGATCAGTATCAGTAAGAAACTGAGGTCCCTCATGAAATCATCCAAGGCTAACTTTGAAAGAAAAATAGCCAAGGATTCAAAAGATAACCACAAAGCCTTCTTTAGCTATGTTAAGAATCTAAGTAACAACTCGCAGATATGCACTGAACTAGTGCAAAATAGCACAAAATATACTGAAGCTACTGATATTGCCAACATCCTGGCAGATAGATTCAGTGCAAACTTCATCTCCCTCTCACCTCCAAAAGGGCCCACAACAATACCGGAAAAGTGTAGTGTCCCAAAAAATCACAGATGCACAGGTGAAAACAACCCTTTCAAAAGCCAAAAACACAGCGTCAGTGGGACCAGATGGTGTCCCAGGCTACATCTTGTACGAACTACAGAATGAACTAACCCCACACCTAAACATGCTGTTCAACCTCAGCCTCTCCACAGGCTACATGCCCATAGAATGGCACACAGCAACGGTTATTCCTCTCCACAAAGGAGGGGCCACAACTGACCCTGGTAACTATCGCCCCATAAGCCTGACTAGCCTGGTCTGCAAGGCTATGAAGCGCATCATCATGGAACTCATTAACAAAGACATTGGGAACCTCCAAACACTTGACCCAACCCAGTTCTGCTTTGTTAAGGGCAGGTCATGCCTACTAAACCTGGTTGACTTCTTCGAGACAGTCACCAAGGCCATAGACGAGGGAAAGGTGGTTCACACAGCCTACCTTGACCTCACCAAGGCTTTTGACACCATTCCCCACTCAGGTTTTACAGAAAAACTCACCAGCCTGAAGATAAACCCATACGTCACGAGATGGGTTGCCAACTGGCTTGCAGACAGAACTCACACGGTAAGAATAGCGGGCTCCAGATCCGACTCTAAACCAGTCACAAGTGATGTCCCACAAGGCTCGGTCCTGGGACCCCTACTGTTCAGCATATACTTCTCAGAAGAACAGGCAAACACAGGGGGACTATGGCTAACCAAGTTTGCTGATGACTGCAAACTGGGAGCCATAATTGACTCTCCGGCTGACACGGACATCCTCCAAAAGGGCCTCACTGAGACAGACACCTGGTCTCAAAGTCATGGCCTCAAGCTAAATGCCAAAAATGCATAGTCATCCCATTTGGGAAAAACAAAACACCTACAAATTACCACATAGGTGGCAGCCCCCTTAATACAGAAGAGGTAATAAGAGATCTGGGGGTCCAGGTAGATAGTAATCTCTCCTTTGACAATCATATTGCCAAAGTAGTTAGGAAATCCTTCTATGTGGCCCATCTAATTACTAAAGGGTTTGCATCTAGAAATAAAGAGGTTATAATGCCCCTCTACTCGTCACTCATTAGACCCATCAAAGAGTACAATGGCCCATTTGGGATGTACCTCCCAAGACACTTCCAACAGCTGGAAAGACCACAAAAGTACCTCACCAAGAGGATTACTGGTCTCAAACATATGTCCTATGCAGCCCGACTGAAAAAACTCCGGCTGTACTCAGTGGCATATTGCTTACTCAGAGGTGATCTCTCCCTGACATACAAAGCCATGTCCAACTCAGAATTGATGAACATGCTCAACCTAAAGAAATCCAAGTCACAGTGAGCCACGCGCTCTAGTGAGCTAAACCTCGCCACAACAATTAATAGAACATGCTGGAGGGATAGATTCCTGTCACAGAGACTCCCCATGCTTTGGAACAAAATTCTAAATTACATCAGGCAGAGCCCCTCACTAACACTCTTCAAGAGAAACCTTGACAAGTGGATGGGTAACAGAAAATACACCCCGGGATCACTTCATTGGCTCTGCTTGACAGAGGATCAGTTAATTAATCAATGGGGTGGCGAAAGCTGACACACTCTGGCTAGGCTTATAAATGCCCTCGGGCAGATAGCCCAGTACCTACCTATGAACCTATGAACCTATAAACAAGCCACCTGTGTAAACCGGCATTTCAGTTAACACTGAACTACCGCCAGTAAATAATGAATGACCAGTAAGCTGTATCCCTCCTGTACCATCTTAGTAATGCATGCTAACCCTAACCATAACCCTGCCCCTGTATGTAAATTAAGAAAAATACTTTCTGTAACACTACCACAATACAAGAAAGTCTGAGACACACAAGCAGGCACCAACACATACATACATATATACATGCATACATACATACATCTATACATACATATATGCATACGTACATATATACATACATACACACATACATACATACACATATACATACACACACACACACACACATATATATATATATATATATATATATATATATATATATACACACACATACATGCATGCATGCATACATACATACATACATACAGTACAGAATCAATTATCAGAACTAATTGGGACCTAGGGTAGTTTGGATAATCAAACATACATTGAACTGGATAAAAAAACTTATAAAATCTTGCTTTTTCTGCATACAGGGAATATACTTATCAACACTTCAGCAATTCCAGTGGACAATAAAGAATATTTTTCACATGCAACCTAAAAAAACATGCACAAGTGAATATGTATAACCTTTGCATATTCAGACTTTATGTTTTTTCCTACCCAAAAACTTTGGAAGGCTGCGTCCAGATAATTGACGTTTCTGATAATCAATGTTCGGATAATCAACTCTCAACTGTTATACATACATATATACATACATACATATATACACCATTAAAACTATCCTTTTACCTAACTCTTGCCCTAACCCTAAAACTAACACAATCACACATATACTAAATCTAACCCCTTCCTTAACTGTTACTCTAACCCTAACCTCCAAACATTTGCACACATACATATATACACACACACCCATGCACACACCTAACATACATCTCACTTACCTGTTATGACAAAGCGCACATCTGATAAAACGTCCATTCGATAAACCGGTCATTCAAATGACTGTTTATTTCCAGCTGACAACTGAAGACACACCTGACCAAACAGACGACACTTATTCTCTCCCTCCCACTTTCTCTCTCTCTCTCTCTCTCTCTCTCTCTGTCTCTAGTGCTGTACGAGTTATCTCTTCATGCATTTTATCACTTAGTGAACTGGTGCTATTTTCCATTGCTGGTACAGTTTGCTGAATGATGTAATGGTCAAAGTTCATTATAACAACTGTTACATAATTCAAGGGATTTTGACCGTCTTCAGGTTTGTGTGACCCTGGAGTTAGTATATTTAATTTCTGAGGATATGGGGGCCAAGCAACCACATTGGGAGGTGCTCCACGTAAAAAGATGTTTTTGTTTTACTTTTTATACTTGCACATGTGACCTAACGGTTTACATCTGAGATTACGGTTTTGCTCGATGTTTTGTGTTTTATCAAACTCACCAGTGATTATTCAATATAAAGGCATATATGTATATGAATTGTCAGTGGTGCAACTGGAAGCACTTGCCTTTTTAGTGCTGAAACATCAGAAGGCTGTGAGTTCTATTCCCAGCTCAGGTGCCTTGATTAATTTCCAATACTGGCACTGCCGTGCAGCATAAAGGGTGTGGTCACCCCAGAGTGTGTTGTCCTTTGGATGAGATGTTAAAATGAGGCTGATCTTTATCAGTTGATGTTAGCTCAGGTGGATGTAAAAGATCCCATGGCACATATCGAAAAGAGTAGGGAACTTTATTTATATACAATAATAACAATTATTTACAAAATATTTACATATTTGCATATATTTACAAGTGTACAAAGATACACACACACACACATTATATATATATATATATATATATATATATATATATATATATATATATATATATATAAGCACTTGCGTACTATCACAAACACATTCTAAACGACTCCCTCTGGCAGCCATTCAAGCTATCATTTTAAACTGCATGCTTGTTTGTCCTCTATTTTTCTTTTGAGGGGAGGCTGGTTCTAAGTGAAGCACATATGTCTATTTTTATCAAGTTATTATTAATAGTGCATGTTTCAGTTGTCCGACACCTCTTATTTCCGTATTTTTGCAGAATGTGCTGATGTTTACCTCATAATTTTTGGGTTGTTCTTAATAAAATGTTTGGTTTTCTGGCAGTCACTGAGGATTGAAGTGCCTAAGTAATGACATACTTGTGAATGTAGATTTCCTATCATTCAAGAAAATGCATGCTAACACAAGCCGTGTTATTGTAGCAGCTTTCCAAGTTTGTACCAGCAATGTCAAAAAAAAAAAAAAAAACAGGGACAGATTTTTAATCTACTCTGTCTCCCACTATTATGTTTTGTTTTTGGGCAGATGTATTGAACTCAGAGATTTGGAGGTATGTGTAAAAGTGTTAGAAAGATACTGTTGTTCATCAAAAACAGAAATTATTCTTGATATAGCTCGTCAAACTTCTACTTCCTGATGACACTACCTTTTGGGGGTCTACCAGCATCTTTCTTTCTTGTTTTAACACATATTTTTTAATTCTGTTATAAACAACCATGAAGAAAATGAGGGGTTACAGTGATTAAAACATCACCGTGATCAAACGGTGTTACATTAGAACTGGAACAAAACGTACAGTGATTAAAACATTGCCGTGATCAAATGGTGATACATTAGAAATGGAACAAAACATACAGCGATTAAAACATTGCCGTGATCAAACGGTGTTACATTAGAACTGGAACAAAACGTGCAGCGATTAAAACATCGCCGTGATCAAACGGTGTTACATTACAACTGGAACAAAACGTACAGAGATTAAAACATTGCCGTGATCAAACAGTGTTACATTAGAACTGGAACAAAATGTACAGCGATTAAAACATTGCCGTGATCAAACGGTGATACATTAGAATTGGAACAAAACGTACAGCGATTAAAACATTGTCGTGATCAAACGGTGATACATTAGAACTGGAACAAAACGTACAGCGATTAAAACATTGCCTTGATCAAATGGTGTTACATTAGAACTGGAACAAAATGTACAGCGATTAAAACATTGCCATGATCAAACGGTGTTACATTAGAACTGGAACAAAACGTACAGCGATTAAAACATTGCCATGATCAAACAGTGTTACATTACAACTGGAACAAAACGTACAGCGATTAAAACATTGCCATGATCAAATGGTGTTACATTAGAAGTGGAACAAAACGTACAGCAATTAAAACATCGCCGTGATCAAACGGTCATACATTAGAAGAGGAACAAAATGTACAGCGATTAAAACATTGCCGTGATCAAACGGTGTTACATTAGAAGTGGAACAAAATGTAAACTGAACGCACAGTTGAATATCAGCAGGACTTTCAGTTGGAAAAATAAAGATCATACAGTGCAACTAGCATGCTGACAAGCATAACATTTTATAACATCTTCATGTATTCAATATTCATATACTTTGTGTTTTAAACATGACATCCTAAAAAACGTGTATTTTCTTTCCCAGCTAAAATGATAGCTTGAAGGACTGCCACAGTACATCGACTGTGAGTTGTTTAGAATGTGGTTGTGATAATATGTAAGTACATATATATATATATATATATATATATATATATATATATATATATATATATACACACACATACACAACTCTGTTGACACAGTCATACTAATTTTCATCCCTGTTAGATCCCCACTCCTTTTTCCATAACCAGCATCTGATTTTACTTAATGAATGGAACACAAACAAAACAAACTTCCCAACGTACATAAAACAGTACAAAGAAGAAGAATGCTGCCAAAGTAAGTCCAAGTCTGGTATTTAATCACAATCACAAATTGGTTAGCACTTTCATCCAACAATAATCCAAAATGAACTTTTTCAAACCAAATTACTACATCACATGACTACAATATATACCAAACCCTAATTACATATTCATCAACTGCATAATAATGACATCACACGTATATTTTAGTTAAAAGAATACCAGCATGGAACTACTAACAATTTAAAAGTACATCTCAAATTACATAAGGCTGCATATAGCAGCCCATACTATCTTTGTAAAGCTTTCAAACCTTGAATACACTTCAAAGAACAATTTTCATTCAAACCAGGGAATGAAAACGCATTAAACTTTATCTGCCAAAGTAACTTCCTCAGGTTGAAAAGAATCCTAGGGGTTCCGTGGTCATTAAATTTAGAACTAAGGGAGTTACGTTGGCAGTGTTCTTCTTTGTTCTGTTTTACGTATGTCGTGATTTTACTTACTATCCTTGCTGAACTCCATTTATCATTGAACATAATTTAATTTATTCTTTCATTCCATATAACCCATATAATATAAAATAACTTATCTGTTCTTTTAACATATTCTTTACTTATATTCTTATAATTCCATATTTAATCATATCAACATTTATTTTATCCACTTCTTTTATATATTCAAAAAATATTCATTACATAGTTTGGTCTCTGTTTGATCGATTGTAATGTAGATGTGGGGTTAACTCAACAAGCATTTTTTTGTGACATGTATATACATTTTTATTTATTTTTATATACATACACATTAACATACAGTTTTTTGGTAAGGAATTGCGATTTGGGAGGGTCACATGACGGGGGAATTGTTATTTAAGCCTATTGATGGCTCTTGTTTTTTTGTTCTGAGGAAGCCTGGGATTGAACCTAGGTGAAAGCGCTTAACTCAATTTCCTTGCGTACTGTGTTTGAACTTCTGGTTTTAATAAGTGGAATAAACTGTTTTGAGTTTTAACTGGTTGCCGGACTTTGTGAATTTTAAGTAACCATTCGGTTTGGATTCAAGTTTGAGGTTGTTTATTGGTAACTCTGTTCTCATTTTGTGTTTTACGCTGACTGTGTGGATTTTTTCTGTTCCTTGGATTTTATGGCTGACGAGCAGGGTACCGACAACTCTGATGGAATCCCATTGGCACTCAGAAAATGTGCAGCAACTGACTCTATTGACAACACTCCTGTTACGAGGAGTGAATTTAACAAAGTATTAACTTTGTTAACTGAATTAAACAATCGTTTAACTAATAGGGATACAGGAACCAAAGTTAGTTTCCCTGGCAACCAACAACACTACAAGGAGATCGTCACGAGACATAAAGAAAACGCATCTAACTCAATGGAAATGACGGAGGCCAACAGACCTATAGCTTCCTCCTCTACGGAGACTGTGTTGAACACACAGAGGGGGAATAATAGTATTTTCAAAGATTTTGGGGGTCAGGGAGGATTAATGGACTTACGACAACAAACGTTAATTCTAATTATGGTTCTGCACCGAATTTTGAGACCTGGACTAACAGAAAATTTAATTTTTTGGAAGGTATTGATTCTAATAATGTGAACACTAATTTTGAAGACTTTTTTAAGATGTTTAGAAATAAGATGCATTCTTTTAGAACAAACCAGTTAGAAATTGATTACTTGAAACAGTGTGTTAAAGTTAATAGGGTGCCTAAGAGGTTACGTTTCTTTAAATACCCCAATAATGTTATACCAGATAGTCTGTTACACCAACAGTTGTGGGAAGTGTTTAACAGGGTGGGGATTGAGGTTTTAAACCTCATGATTAAAGAATATGAAGCTAAAAGCGATATTCTTTTGAAGGAATTGGATGATTTAAATCAAAAGTTTAACACCAAAAAATAGCAGTCCTAGTCGCCAAGGATGATGAATAAAATACTTTTATTGTTCCAAACAAAAGTGAGCGCTTTCATCTACCTATGTAGACTTCATCAGACAAATAATAACTGGCACCATACTATATTTATAGAACACTCAATTATCTCAATCAATCAATTAATTGATTAAATTGAAACATTGTGAAATTAAAAAAATCATCTATATCACATTAATTAATTAAAACCACATAGTAAAAAATATAATGAACAATATCTAACTAAACAAAGAACTTCTATATACATTTTAACAATTTCTTATGTATGCATGAACTCTTAGAGGAATTCATAACCTATATTAATAAAACAACTAATTTTTTGTCATTCACCCATACTGTTGGGTTAACCAGTATTGATTTTCTTGACCTCACAGTCAGTAAAGTAGGGTTGGGTTTCAAGTCTAGGATTTTTCGTAAGGAGACGTGGTGTAATGGTTACTTACACTTTGATAGTCATCACCCCTTTCACCAAAAAAGAAGCCTTATTAAAGGACAGGCTGTAAGGGTAGCACGGATGACCTCTGACTTTGAGGACCTTTATGAAGAGTTTGTCTTTCTAAGTGAAAACTTCATCGAGAGGGGTTATCCAAAAGTTTTGGTTGGTGGTATTTTAGAAGAAGTGTACAATGGATGGGATACAAAATTCAAGTCTTTACTGGGTAAAACATTAAACAAAACAGAGAAATTGGATAAAGAAAAAATAAATTATCAAGGAACCTGTATAACTGAATTCAATGTTTTTACCAAGGAATTCACAAAAATTTTGGAAACTAATTGGTCAATACTTAAGACCAATAAGGAGGTACATGAAGCGGTGGGTAATAGACCCCATTTCACTTACAAAATAGGCATTGACTTTAAAAGAACCTTTGAAAGGGACATTCATTTTGGAAATATTAAAAGGGCTACCCATGCCTGTGGTAGGTGTGGACAATGTACCCATATTTCCAAAAATGAAACTGTAGAATTAAATAATGGGTTGGGTAGTATAGTTCATTTCTGTAAGGGTAATTGTCACACAAAGATGTTAGTATACTTAGCCATTTGCACACAATGTTCGTCCTTTTATGTAGGAAAAACTGAAAGGGCACTAAAGGACAGGATTTATGAGCATACAAATGACATTAGAGTTAAAAAAGACACAAGTGCTCTGTATAAACATTCTACAGTGTGTAGTTCTTTCAAAGGTTTTAAATTTGGTATTATAGACCTAGTGAAAAATGATTACAAGGGAGGTGATTTGAAAAATCTTTTATTATATAGAGAAGTGAGTTGGCAGCTGAGGCTGAAGGCCAATATTTTCCCTGGCTTAAATGAATATATTAGTATCAAAGCCATTTTGGTTGATAGAGCAGGGAAAGTATAAAATAAAACTTTTTAAAAATTAATTTTTAAACATTAATTTTAACATTTCTTTTTAGTTTATTTTTTGTTATTTTTTATTTTTTATTTTCTTTTAGGTTTGGTTACATTCCATCATAAAGACAAAAATAAAAATAAAAACAAATAGAAGTACAATATAGAACACAAGTTTGTAGTTGTTAGCTATAAGCTATGTGAAAAGTATAAAATTGTAATAGTTCATGCATACATAAGAAATTGTTAAAATGTATATAGAAGTTCTTTGTTTAGTTAGATATTGTTCATTATATTTTTTACTATGTGGTTTTAATTAATTAATGTGATATAGATGATTTTTTTAATTTCTCAATGTTTCAATTTAATGAATTAATTGATTGATTGAGATAATTGAGTGTTCTATAAATATAGTATGGTGCCAGTTATTATTTGTCTGATGAAGTCTGCATAGGTAGATGAAAGCGCTCACTTTTGTTTGGAACAATAAAAGTATTTTATTCACCATCCTTGGCGACTAGGACTGCTATTTTTTGGTGTTAAAGTCTTATTAGAACATTTGCTGTGGTTCGTGGTTAAATCAAAAGTTTAACAATGACCACTTGATTGAAAAAGAAAGACATCAGTATGAAAATGTTTTTAAAGAAGTTGACTATTACTGTAATAACATTTTGGATAGGAAAATTAGGAAGCTGGAGAGGGATTTGCATGAGTATCAGGATGGTAGGGCATACCCGCTACCTAATTTCACGCCACAAATTAATCTTCACGACAATGTGTTCCTTGCGAACGGGGTTGACAATTTCAACATGAACCGGCCCAATGATTTTGCTGAAGAAGCTCAGGGCCAGAGGAGAAGTGAAAGATTGGCGGAGAAAGGGAGGAATGGTTCCACCCAGGATTTTTATTTTCAGAGAAGAGGGAAGGGGAGGGGAGGGAGGGGGAGAGGGAACAATTTTCAGGGGAAGACTTGGAATCGATGAACGATTTGTCACCACTAGTTGAGAGAGACAGTGGAGACAATGGACATTTTATTGATTCTGAACAAGCTTCTAAACCACACGTTATATGCAAGCTAGGTAATTTTAGCATTTTTAATTTCACAGAACTTTCGATTACTGAAGCTTTTTTTGACCTTTTTACGAAAGGGTTTCATTATGTACCCTTGAGGACCGGAAGTTCTGTGAACACGATTATTGATTTGAAAATGTTTTTGAGGCAAATGAATTTTAATATAATGTTTATAGGTCAGACACAAACAAATATGGATTTGGTTAGAAGGAGCACTTTTAATCCCCCTATTCATCCTTCCTTGAGAATTTTTGAGGAACTTGTGGAAAGGGAAATTAGGTCCAGTGGAAAACCAAAAAAGACTGTCAGTAAATACAATAATTTTTCAGAGAATGATTTGAGAACATTGGACATCCTTAAACTACACAATGTTAGGGTTATGAAACCAGATAAGGGTGGGGGAGTTGTACTAATGTACAACAATGATTACGAGACTTATATGTATAATATTCTACAGGACACTGAACAGTATGAGTTAGTTTCCCGGAATGAAATCAACATAGGATATGCTAAAATCAAATATTATTTACATGACCATCTTTTACAGGGAGTATTCAATGAGAAACTGTACAATTTCCTGAATGTTCAACACCCTAGAATACCCATGATTTTTTGTATCCCCAAGACCCACAAAGGGATTGAAAATATTAAATTTAGACCAAAAGTGGCTGGGGCAGGGGGTATTACTGAACCCTTAGCATTATTTGTGGATGTCACTGTTAAGAAGTTTTTGAATTCAGTTCAACATATTTGTAAGGATTCTTGGGAATTCTTAAAAAAGATTAACAAAAGCATGTTTGTTAATGATTTACTGATGGTCACTATAGATGTTGTCGAACTTTTTCCTAGTATCCCTCACTTCGAGGGATTGGATTGGTTCTCCAACATTTTGGTTAATGAATCTGGTTTGGACAGTAAGTCCATTAACTTGGTTCTGGAATTTACAGAAACTGTCCTTAAAAATAATTACGTGTTTTTTAGTGGGGAGTATTACCATCAAAAAAAGGGAGTGGCTATGGGTGCATCTTGTGCCCTCTTATATGCAAATTGTGTTTTGTACTTTTGGGAAAAGCATTTCATCTTTGAATCAGAATGGAAAAAACACATTGTGCACTACAGTAGATTTTTAGATGATATTTGTGTATTATGGAGGGGGACTCAGGAAGAATTAAACAATTTTTTTAGTTATATTAATCAGACAACAACCTTCCTGAGGTTTACTATTAACGTGGGGGATGACAAATTAAATAAATTTGGACACCACTATATATAAGGACTTTACAAACAATTGTTTTCAGTCTAGATTATACCGGAAGAAGACCTTTTCCAATAGTTATTTACATTTTGACAGTGGACACCCTAGTTACCAAAAAAGGGGGATTGTAAAGGGTCAATTTATAAGGGCCTCAAGGATGACAAGTAAGTTAGAAGATTTTATTGACGAAATAGAGTACATTAAAAGCTTGTTTTTAGAAATGAAGTATCCTGAAGAGCTCATTAATCAGCAAGCTGAGGAGGTTTTTCAAAATAGGGAAATTAAATATTTTCCACTTATTGGGAAAGGCATGGATATTACTATTGGGAACATTAAAGGTAATGACTTTGGTCCAGGTATACTTATTCACACATTTACAGAAACATCTTATTTGACCGAAGAAGTTATTAACAAATTTTGGTATGTTCTGAGAGTTAATGAGGAAATTTCAGAACATATACCCCCTTACCCTAGGTTCGTTAGAAGGAGGGATCTCAACTTGAAAGAGTATTTAGAAAGGGCAAACAAGCAACACTCAACCGGTTTAAATAACAATAAAAAGAAAGGTACATTTAAATGTGGTTCGTGCCACCAGTGTCCTTTTATGTTTGACACCAATTCCATTTTCATTTCCTCTAGGAAGGTTCACCTTAAAGCTCAGGGACATTTTAATTGTAAATCCTTTAGAGTGGTGTATTTAGGGGTGTGTACACATTGTTTTAGTTTTTACATTGGTAAAACAGAAAGACAATTGGGTAGAAGGGTGTATGAACATCTTTACAATGTTAGAATTAAGAAGGAGTCCAATGCCTTTTGTAAACATTCCCTTGTTTGTTCCAATATGAAGCTCAAGTTTTTTGTTTTAGAACAGGTGGAGGTGGACCCCAGGGGAGGGAGTTGGGAGACCAAACTAGAATATCGCGAATTGCTTTGGCAACTAAAATTGGACGCAGGGAAGGCCCCAGGTTTAAATGACCACATCAATATTGGCAGTGTGCTGAAGATGAGGGCAGCTAGGTTATAGATACATACTATGCACCTTTTCCTTAATTTTGGTTTCGGCTTTTAGACCGAACCATTTTGTGCAGGACATTTTTTAGACTACTTGCTTTTAATTGTATAGTTTATTGGATTTTAGCATTAAGAGCGTGGTAGTGGTTGATTTAGGCAATATGAACTGACGATTCTCAACCTCAATAAATAAATTTATTTATATATTTTTATATTTTTATTCATAGCTAGTGTTTCACAGATTGAATAATAATTGTTATACATAGTCCTTGGTCTCTGTTTGATCGATTGTAATGTAGATGTGGGGTTAACTCAACAAGCATTTTTTGTGACATGTATATACATTTTTATTTATTTTTATATACATACACATTAACATACAGTTTTTTGGTAAGGAATTGCGATTTGGGAGGGTCACATAACGGGGGAATTGTTATTTAAGCCTATTGATGGCTCTTGTTTTTTTGTTCTGAGGAAGCCTGGGATTGAACCTAGGTGAAAGCGCTTAACTCAATTTCCTTGTGTATTGTGCTTGAACTTCTGGTTTTAATAAGCGGAATAAACTGTTTTGAGTTTTACTTGGTTGCCAGACTTTGTGAATTTTAAGTAACCATTCAGTTTGAATTCAAGTTTGAGGTTGTTTATTGGTAACTCTGTTCTCATTTTGTGTTTTTCGCTGACTGTGTGGATTTTTTCTGTTCATTACAGTTTCCCCATATTTTTTTACTCTTTTACATTTCAAAAACACATGTTCTGTAGTTTCTTCTTCATGACAACGTTAACATATTCTATCACTTTTCTTCTTATATGGCATATTATTTTTATAATGTCATCTGCATATGTTAACAGAATTGGAATTCTTAACCCTTCAGGTGTTATATACCCTGCCTCCTTCATTTTGTAATTTATTTCATATACTATCACATTCATAACTAATACATAGTGTATACAACTCATTGGACATCCCTGTCTTATACCGCCCTTCCAATGTACCTCTTGACTTAACCAGCCTTTGAAAAGTATTTTTACTTTATTATTACTATATGCTAAAATATATTCTTTCCTAACTTTCTCACTTATATTACATTCTTTCATTATTACCCAAACTTAAACCCTGCTCCAATGCACCTGACAACATCCCTTCTTCCTTTCTCAAGTCTGCTGCCAATGGTATAGCTCTCCCAATTAATATCCTAATTAATAGATCCATAAAGGAATCCTATGTCCCTAAACTCTGGCATTACGCCTTTATTCTTCCTCTCCACAAGGGAGGCAAAAACACTAACATTTCAAACTTCCACCCTATAGCTCTTCTCTCCAAAATCCTAGAAAAATGCATCTACCTCCAACTTATGCCTTTTCTGACTAAAAACCAACTTCTTACCCCTACCCAACATGGTTTCTAACCAGGACATAGCACCATAACAGCTCTACTCTCATTCTTAGAAACTGTCAATCAAGCCCAAGATTCTGGGACGTTAGTATCCACAGTGCTCCTAGATCGCTCTAAAGCATTCGATACTGTTTCCCATAAGCACCTTCTAAGTCACCTCTCAAACCTAAATCTCTCCCAAAACACTCTTTCCTGGTTCTCAAGCTATCTGTCAGATAGATCTCAGGCTGTGAAATAGAAAATAGGCACCTCACCTTTCTTACCCACCCCTACCGGAGTACCACAGGGGTCCATCCTCGGACCAATGCTGTTTAATATCTTTATCAATAACTTTCACTCTGCTATTCCTAATGCCTAAGTCATCCAATATGCAGATGACTCTACACTTGTCTGCTCTGCCTCTAACCTCCCTGAACTCCTATCTAAAACTCAGACTACCTTCTTAAATACTGAGATCTGGATGCACCCAAATCACATTTCTCTCAATGCTAACAAATGTAAAATACTACTATTCACACCTTCAAAATCTTTCTCTTTTGATAAAAATTCCTTCCAAGTCCTTAGCCAAAGTAACTCTCCAATCGAATTTGTTCCCTTTGCCAAACTACTCGGTGTAACTATAGACAAACACCTCAAGTTCAACATCCATATTCAGCAAAATATAAAGAAAACTCACCAAAAACTAGGTATGCTATACAGGAACAACCACTTCCTCTCTACTTCCGCCAGGCATACTCTGGCCTCTTCTTACCTCTTTCCCTCCCTTTTGTATGGCACCCCGCTACTAGCTAACCTATCCTCTTCCATCACTTCCAAACTTAAAAGCTGTTATAACAACATTTCTAAATTTGCCACCAAAGCCAAACATTCCACTCATCATTGTGTTATCCTCCAATTCCTCAACCGGTTAGAAATCATAAATTACCTGGACTTCCTCCAGCTCACTTCAGCGCATAGACTAATATTTAATCCAACCAAATACCCTGCTATAACTAACATCCTTCTCCCCAAACAGAACTCTCAGATCTGAACACCAAAACGTAATTACTGTCCACAAACTTAAATGCCCTGCTGGACAACTTCTCCTCTCCTCCTTAGGTAAGAAATGGAACTCTCTCCCTTCCACACTAAGGACAATGTCAAACACAAACAACTTCAAAATTCAGCTTTACACCTACCTCTCCTCCAAATGGAAATGTAACTGCATTCTGCCTACCTAGAACTCTTTAACAAAAGCCCCTGGGAGGGTATCCTCCTGAGTTACTAAGCACCTTATAGCTGGTTATAACCTTCTATAGCTAATTCCCAAATGATCTCTCACGCTCTGTAAATATTGTAAATAGCTTTTGACTTTTGACTTTAACTGTGTGAATTTGTTAAACTGTATCTGTACGATATTTTTCCACTATGGGCAATATTGCTCATGTTTTGTATTATCTGATATGTGTTTGTACTTTTATTTTTATTGGACTGCTATCTTTACTGTAATCTGTTTCATGGAGCTTTTCTCACCAGGCCTCCACTGAAAACGGGCTCTCTGGGCCCAGTGGACTTCCCCGGTAATCAAACAGAAAGTAATAATAATAAAAGATTTCATGTCTAATTGTGTCAAATGCATTATTAAGGTCTCCTATCAATATTTTTGTTTATTGTTTTCTGTTCATAATATCATCCACAATTTCTCTATCAGTAATAATTCTTGACAGCCCTTCCCCTTTATACTATATAGGCTATCTTCCATAATGTTTTCCATATGAGTTTCAAATTTCTTCTGTATTATTTTCATAACTTATATTATTCAATACTATTTGCTTCCAGTTTTTTAATTCTCTTCTATCTTCCTTCTTGCATATGAACTTAATTATTCCACTACATAATTCTTTATACATAAAACCTCCATTTAACCACTCATTCAAAATCTTTAAATTGTTTTCCAATCCTTTACATTTTCCTTCATTTCATAACGTACTACGTCTAGTCCTACCGCCACATTTATATTTACTTGTCCTAATGCTTTAACTAGCTCGTTTAAAGAAATCTCCTTTTCCAACTCTTTCTTCCCTTTTTGTTAACTTTTTAACTTTCCTTGTTTTTTTAACTTTCCTTGTTTTTTCACTACCTTCTTTTTTCTTTAACCATTTCTTGTATATACAGTACTACACTTTTCATAATCCTTTCCTGAGTTCTATTTCTCCTTTTACATTTTTATTTCTGTCGTTACACTACATCTTCCTTTACTATCCTGCTTACGCAACTCTGTGCTTCTCTTTTTCCTTGTAAACATATCTTTGCTTATATAACAATTCTTGTATTTTTCTTGACTTCTTTTATATAATTATGTTTCTTTATCAATGTACTTTCTATCATTAGGTTTAAAATATTCCAATGCATCATTAATTGTTCTTTTATATTTTTCATTCTCTACTTTTCTCACATCATATTACAACTGTATAAAACAGTTTTTTATATTTTTCTTTAAATATCATCCACCATTCAGATAATTTTTTATAAAGTATTTTTTATAAAAATATGATCTTTCTGTAACTGTATTACTAATCTCTTTCCTTTTTCATTCCATTCTTTCTCATTTATCCTTTTTATTCCTTTGCCTATTTTTATATATTCCATGTTTTCCTTTATCTCTATCATTATTGCATGATGATCAGAAAACTGTTTCAACTACCTTCCCTTCTCCTATATCTAAAACCTCTGATACTATAAAATAATCTATTTCAGTTCTATACATACCCCTTTGTAAGTCCATGAATTTTTGTCCCAGAATTTTAACTTACCATATCTTATAACTTCTAACATTTCTCTTATATCATTTCCTTTCTTTTTACACTTAACCTCTTAAATCTCAATTAAAGTTTCCTGTTATTATAATATTCATATTTATTACTGCACAGTCTATAATCTTTTGAAATAAGCTTTATTTTTTTACAATTTGTATAAGCATATAATTTTATAATTCTATATACTTGTTCTTTCCATTTTAACTCTACAATGGTTAATCTTCCCATCTTTGCTAAAGCTACATTTAATATCTTTACTGTATTTCGACAGAATACAACTATTCCAGAACATCTCTCATTTCCCAAATCCTAGATTATCTTTCCTCCCCATAGTTTCTCTGTTTGTAGTCTCTTTTTTATTTGTTAAAAATCGTGTGTCTTCTAATTTAGTTAGATATACATCACATGCATTACACCACTCCGAAATTCCTATTCTTCTTACTGTATTCTTATTACTATTCACATTTACAGAAAGCAATCTAAAATTTTAATTTTCCTTTTTCTTAAATTCATTTCATAAGTTCATAGCTAATTACTAGGATAGCTTTCTTACTATGCCATTTTAAGCCTAACAACTTTTCTTCCCAACACTGAGAATCAAACACTGTACCTTGTGTCTGTGAGTCAGACACCTTAACCATTACACCAAGCCCCAGTCTTTAGATTTATATATTCTTTTTCATCCATTTCCTTTTTTTTGTATTTATCTCTTTAATTTTTCTTTTTAGTCTTTTACTACCTCCCGGTTTATGTCTTCTTCATCACTTATTCCAGAACCTTCATCCGTGTCCATTTATTTTCTCGTTTAATTTTTCTTCTGTTTCTACTGCTTCTAAAATGGTTTCTCTTTGATCATTTTCTTTTCTTTCTTTTTTCTGTTTCTTTATTCTTATTTTCATTTTTGCAATCTATACATAAATGTCCAATTTTGTTACATTTATAACATTTCAATTCACATTTTTTGCATCATGCCCCATTTCCCCACAAATGTAACATTTTCTTTTGTCACAGTTTAGTATCAAATGTCCTTCTTTTTCACAAAAAAAAAAACAACATGTTTTGGATTGTCCTCAGCATTTTACCTTACCCCACCCCATTCCCCTCCACATTTATCATGCTTAATGTATGTATAATTGTTTTTTCTTTCCATTTTTAACACAATATTACAATCCCAGCCACCAGAACATAAACCCCTTTTGTCATAAACTTTTGCAATGCCCAGTACTTTCTCACATAAAGCTTTGAAATGGCCTTTCAAAGTCTTTCTAACTGTTTAAAATTGCACATGAATCTTCTTTTTTATTTCAATGTTAAATTCCATGGATTACAGTCTTACTTTTTGTCATATTCTCCAAGAAAATTTTCCATTCAAAAAACAGTCTCAAATATAATGTCACAAAATGTCTCTCTGTTAATAAGAATAAATGCTCTTACCTCATGTGCTTTTACACCCAAAGGAGCTATTAAATTGTCCCACACCTCACACATGTCCATTTCTTTGTCCGTTCGATTCTCGGCTGGAGCACCTTCTGTGTGGAGTCTGCATGTCCTCCCCGCATTTGAGTGGTGTCCAAAAGACATGCATAGAATGGGCGTGCCATTGTTGAAGGTTGGGCATTGAGCTGGCACCTTGGCACCGTAAAAATCTACTGCCAATCATTAGCAGACTGGAGTTCTGCTGTGGCGACCCCTAACCGGGAAAAGCTGAAAGAAGAACAAACAACTTTGAATCCTTACCACATACTTCTGTTTTTCATTTTCTTCTGCTTTCTTTTCTGCTACTACAGTTTTGCCTCCTTTTACTTTCTCTGAAAATGTTTTCTTCTCCAGCTCACCACTATTTTTCAGGACTGCCTCTGCAGCCTCCTTTTGTATTTTCTCCATAATGTCCCCCAGGAAACATTTCCTTCATTTTCTGGCTCACTCTGTGCCACAGTTTCTTTAAGTAAATCATCCCATTACCCTCCTGACTGGAGGGTTGCAGTTATATAGCTATCATTTGCTGACTCATCTCCATCAAACAGGTTTCTTTGAAACATTTCCTCAGAATCCTGCACACAGTCTCCAGTCTCAAATCTGCTTTCTCTTTCCATCTGCCTCCCTGTTTCTCTGGGCTGCCTCTGTGCCCTAAATGGAAACTGGAAGTGCTCTTCCAAAATGGGTCCTACTCACACCAACAAAGTATTGGGGAAGTTCCCTGATGCCCTGGCCAAATTTCCCTAATAGTATAAATGATGGTTCTGCTCTCCCCTGAAAAGAGGTCACAAATCTAGTAGGACCCACCCAGTCATCAGTTCATTGCAATGCATTTAAACATTTCTGAATCCCTGCATTGTTCTTGTTTTGCCATGTTATCACACTTAAGCACCTCATTATTCACTCATTAGAACGTGGAACAGCTGACCACATTATATGGGTTATCCATCTCATGTAGTCAGGTTTCGTGCATTACACACACCCAGTGCGTGGCTGCTAGTCATGCATATTCACATAACATGATCCAGTAGTGTTTTCTGAATCTGGCCTACTGCGTGGGGTGGTGATATGAACTGTGATGAAGTATATAGATATGATATTAGACTATTAATAGGTACATATGGATGGGCAAAATTAAAGAATGTGGACAGGTTTAAAAGCTGGAGTCGGATATACTAGGAATAGCATAGTTATAACATTGGTTTAACATGCACTGTAAGTTAGACAGACTATATTAAATTGCAATATCATATCACAGCTTTTTAGCATAGATCTGATATCATGTAGTGAACGGTTCTACCATGAAACATTGTTTTATTAAAAGTTGACACTTCAACAGAATGAAAAAAATTCTCTGAAAACCAAAAGATTGAAAAACTCCCTTTTTCTAGTTTTTTTGCAGGGGGGCAAACCACACCTCCCTGGTGTAGGAGCAAAGCCCCCATACCCCCTGAAGTTATATATACCAATTTCAATGTCACACTAACTCAATGAAGGGAGAAATCTTCCTAAAAATATAATCACTGCCATCATTACATCACCAATGAGATCCTATAGGAAAAAGAGTCCGCCTTTATACCATTTGTCTTTTGTTTGCTTTTATGTGAGATACTGATGTTCAGGGAATTTCTTCTTGAGATTTGTGTAGGGAAGCCATTGTAACTGTACAGAAGCAAATTAGATACCGAGAAAATAATGGGTATAATTTGAAAACAGTATAGTAAAGGAAGCTGCACAGGAGTTTTTAGATGATAGAACAATACTCCATTTTTCTGAAGAGTACTAAAAGTGGCACAGGGAACTAATGTAAGATATGAGTTTGTTTTTTGCCATTTTTGGGTAAGACATTAGTGAATGATGTTAGCAGACAGTATAAAAGGCATAAGAAGGATTAGAACTGCTACTGTAGGTAAAGGGGAAAGGTTTAAAGCTAATGGAAATAAGTTTGTAGTTTAAGGAAATAAAACAAGAGGATATAATATGGAATTATTTTAAACATTCAAAATGACTTTTTAGAGAGAGACGAGAAGATGTGTGTGTTACATCCTTTTGATACGTGCTTGCATTTGTCGAAGATGTGTGTGTTACATCCTTTTGATACGTGCTTGCATTTGTCGAAGATGTGTGTGTTACATCCTTTTGATATGTCCTTGCATTTGTCGAAGATGTGTGTGTTACATCCTTTTGATACGTGCTTGCATTTGTCGAAGATGTGTGTGTTACATCCTTTTGATATGTGCAAGGAAGGAAAGGAAGCAAAGAACATCTTGAAAGCTGCGCTTGCATTTGTCTTTACAGACCACATATAATATTTAAAAAGTTCAAACAAAATGATGCATAGAAAACAGACTGGTTTGGGCATTTTTTTTTACATTCTAACAAATAAATTCATGCACGTATATTTTACAGACATTTATTTCACCATACAAGTTACAGCCAGCAATAAAATAACATTCTCAGTTATATAAACATTTCTAGAAGAACAGAGCTTATCAAATACACATAACATACGTATTCCAGAAATAACATGAGGCAGAAAAGGGTACTGTTTAAACTTCACATGGCTCAGTCGTTAACCAAAAGTTTAATGAGAGTGCATTAGATATTACAAGCTGGTAAAGTCATATGAAAGAGAGCCAGAGAGACAGGCAGGTAAAAATGAAAATAAAAACACACATTATCTCCACAAACTATACTAATGCCATTTTTTAACAGAAAACTCTTTTTCAGTTTTATCTGTCTATTTAGAAGTGTCTTCAGGAATTATAAACATATCATGTAGGGCAACAAAAAGGAATGTTTAGCTTTGCAGGAGAGAAATGAGTGTAATGAAACAGCAGCAAGGCACATTTCTTCCCTGTTTTAGAGAAGTGCCTTGTTTTTTCCCTTTGGCAAAAGACAAGACAAATTATTACCCTGGCTATTGCAACAGCTGCATTTCCCCCTAGCAGCAGCCGTTTCAGTCTTCAGACTGATTACTCACAAAAAATAACCATGTATGTTACTTCTGATGATTCCTAAACTCTAAGCTTTATTGTGTTTTTTCTAGTTGAACCTATCTCCAATAGCTCTATTCCTTTTAAATATAACTAAATATTTTGTAGATAGATTATGAACAAACTTAGCAGTATTAATAACCACAGGCCAAACGTGCCGAGTAACAATTGTAATCTATTCTGCTAAATATTATATTTAATAATACGGAACAGATGGTAAAATTATCATTTGACATGTCACTAGCAAGATTTTGTCTGAAATTGCTGTATCTAACAATATTTTTGGCTACAGCACACAGCATAGTTAGTGGGTAGGGTCTAAAGCCAAACCATGGAAATTTATAACTCTACCACCATCATTATATCGTTATGATACAGACAAAGCATAAATAAAGGACATGTCTGGGATGGCTACACTGATAATGAAACAGTCTGCTTATTTGCTTATTCTTTCTGTGAATTTTATGAATCCTGCGTTTAATATCTAGTAGCACTTATGCATATTGAGTGGATATACACATTATTATTCATATTTGAGTAAAATTCAGATAACACAGTAGGAGACCCTCTCAAATAAAAAATATGACATTAATAAATCATTTGTATACTTTTTCTAGATGGATTTTTTCAGAAAGAATACATTCAACTTCTCAGAATCCTAATTAAGAACTAAAGTCATATCTACAGCTGATCCTCTCATCTGATAATGGCCCACTGACTTAAATAAAAAAGGCTTTCATTTCTTCTTCTTCTAGATCTGAGCATCAAGCCTCTTCCTCAGGTGTTTTCCCTTGGGTAAGACCCCTATAACCCATTCATTCCCTGCAAACTGCTGGATGGACACAGGGAATAGTGCCAGCATTAGTTCTGTTTACTCTAGCATAGAACTATCAGAGTGCTAATATTATTACTGCAGATATCTCCCTACCACATGAGATCCCCTACCATATGATTGTCATACAGCAGTGTCTTCTGGTTATCCTGGCACAATCCCAGCACTGAGCTACGATTACATTAGTACATATCCAACTGTTTGCTGAGATTATCCTGGCACATATCTAGCAATATCACATGAATGCTCTAACACGTACCTAGCCATAGACTAAGATTATCCTGATACAGTTCTAGCAGTACCCTGTAATTACTCTAGTAATACCTAGCCATGTACTGTCAGTACCCTGATGCATTCTTAGCAGTGTCCTATAATTACTCTAGTACATATCTAGCATGTAGTGTGAGTACCCTGATACAGTTCTAGCAATGTCCTGAGATTACTCTAGAAAATATCTACCCATGTACTGTGAGTATCCTGCTACAGTTCTAGGAGTGCCCTGTGATTTCTCTAGTGCATATCTAGCCACATACTGTGATTATCCTGATACAGACCCAACACTTCCTTACAATTACTCTAATACATATCTATCCATACAGTAACATTATCCTTATACAGTTCTAGCAGTACCCTGTGATTACTCTAGTATATATCTAGCCATGCACTAACATTATCCTGATACAGTTTTAGCAGTGCCATGTCATTACTCTAGTACATATCTAGCATGTACTGTGAGTCTCCTGATACAGTTCTAGCAGTGCCCTTTGATTACTCTAGTACATATCTAGCCAAACACTAACATTATCCTGGTACAGTTCTAGCAGTACCCTGTTATTACTCTAGTACATATCTAGCCATACGCTCACATTATCCTGATACAGTTCTAGCAGTGCCCTGTGATTACTCTAGTACATATATATCCAAACACTAACATTATCCTGATACAGTTCTAACAGTACCCTGTTATTACTCTAGTACATATCTAGCCATACACTAACATTATCCTGATACAGTTCTAGCAGTATCCTGTGATTACTCTAGTACATACTATATCTAGCCATGTACTGTCAGTATCCTGATACAGTTCTAGTATTTCCCTATGATTACTCTAGTACATATCTAGTCTTACAGTAAGATTATCCCAATACAGTTCTAGCAATGCCAGGGTTGTAGTGACCAAAAACATATCAGCTCTCTATACGCAACCAGTCAGACCTATCTAACAGGAGGAAGCTGTGCTCCCTGACTAAGATAAGAAGCCAAAGTATGCCACATAATACTAAAGCACTTGGGATGTTTAGAGGTGAGAGCCTATGTTCTAATCAGTTTATATCCAATCCCCTTCCTACAAGTTCGCAGGCATTCAGACTGACCTGAAGTAACCTGCATAAATCAGCCATGTGTTTCTACAGTAACTGTTAACATGTCTTCAAACGCTGCTTGATGTTCAGTTAGGTGCTCAGAAGAAGGTATATGTACCTGAATTCAGTAACAATGTCAAGGTTGGAAGCATCCGTTCCCTCAAGTGTTCAGGTAGAGTAGTCTAACCTGGCTGGAAAAACATAACCTTTAGTAGCAAAAAAGGTCATTCAAATGGACTCAGCTGACACAAAGCTGGGATTACCAGCACAGAGTGGTGATGACAGTCAGCGCAACTATCCACTTGTTTACAGAGAAAACAACAAACAGTCAAGCCCGGGGCCCTTCAGCACACCATTAGTGATCATATCAAGAAGGCTACCATTCTTATTAAAGAAAACAGCAAACAGCCAAGCCCAGGGCCCTTCAGCACACCATTAGTGATCATATGAAGAAGGCTACTGTTTTTATTAAAGAAAACAAGAAATATCCAAGCCCAGGCCCCTTCAGCACACCATTAATGATCATATTGAGAAGGCTACCATTCTTATTAAAGAAAACAGGAAACAGCCAAGCCCGGGGCCCTTCAGCACACCATTAGTGACCATATCAAGAAGGCTACTATTTTTATTAAAGAAAACAAGAAACAGCCAAGCCTGGGGCCCTTCAGCACACCATTAGTGATCACATAAAGAAAGGTACCAATTCGTATTAAAGAAAACAAGAAACAGCCAAGCCCGGGGCCCTTCAGCACACCATTAGTGATCACAACGAGAAGGCTACCATTTGTATTAAAGAAAACAACAAACAGCCAAGCCTGGGGCCCTTCAGCACACCATTAGTGATCACCTCGAGAAGGCTACCATTCGTATTAAAGAAAACAACAAACAGCCAAGCCCAGGGCCCTCCAGTACACCATTAGTGATCACATCAAGATGGCTACCATTCTTATTAAAGAAAACAACAAACAGCCAAGCCCGGGGCCCTTCAGCACACCATTAGTGATCATATTGAGAAAGCTACCATTCTTATTAAAGAAAAGAATAAACAGTCAAGCCTGGGGCCCTTCAGCGCACCATTAGTGATCATATCGAGAAGGCTACCATTCTTATTATACTAATGATAAACCTGCTCTGATTCATGTACCATAAAATATCCATCTTAGAAATAAACTGAGATAAAAACTCCATAGTGGTGCCCAGACAGTATTTCACTGACAAAAGTACTGAGGAAAATGTCAAGTATTTTTTTCCATGACTTTACCAACATTAAAAAGCATTAAGATAGGCCACATAGTTAAGCAGTCAAATGCATGTCCACTTGCTTAGGAACTTGGTATCAGGATGACTTCTCTGTCAGAAAATAAGGGCTCATCCTAAGAGATGTACAATATAATAATATAAGCAAGAAATACGTGATGATGAAAACAAGAAATGTAATGATTACCATTTCTCCTGCCTAGGAGAATTACAAAGGACAGGCCATTACCAGTATAACCTTAAACAAGAATCTGAGAAGGAGGGTCCTGGCTCTCAAAGCTGAAGCCACTTTGCAGTACAAAGGAAGGAAGTCCACATCAGTAGGATAAAAAAGTGAAAGATACTTATTCTGACCACAGGAAGAAAGGGAAGCCTTCAGTAATTCTGAAATCAGAACACACACAGTCAGGTGAAACCATACCCAAGATAGACATTAGACAATCATCTCCATTTTTGTTAACTCTGCCAGCAAGGTCATTCATTTCTATCCAGAAAAGATGGAAATTACTGAGGTGTCTGGCTGGATGGGTGAAAAAGCATTTGGGTTTATGTAAGCTGATGTTTTTACAGAGCTTGTGGAGTGCCAAGTGAGACATTTGTTGAAATTCTGGTGCTGTTTGCCCTTTTCTCTTCCATTTAAGTCACTTTTCTTGTTCATTTTGATGAGGTCCGACAACTTTAAACATGTTCATCTTGATTCAGTACTGCTCGTAGAATAAACGTATCCCTGAAGGCCACAAGTTGTCAGGGCATTCTGCAAGCACACCGAGTTTTCACTGTAGCCAAGGTCAGTCAGGAGCAGAATTTCAAAAAGGACAATCACCCAAGCTGATAGTGGTGGGCACCTTCAACTCTTTTCTATACCAAGTAGCAGTTGTTGACTACGATCATTGATGTCATCTCCCAGTGCCAGACATCATTGGTTCAAACAGGGTAAAAAGGGAATGAGCCAATTGCTGACACACTGAGTCATGGAATGCTAGCTAGGTGAATTGCTTAACTAGCTGATGAAGGCTATGAGTGTCCAAATGTTCTTGAGAAAACCTCAGCTTCACCAGAGTCAGTTCTGGTCAGTGCTTCTAAGTCTAGAACACAAATCTAAAAAAATTGATCAGTACATTTAGAAAAGTTTTAGTTGAATTCAACCCAAGTGATCCCATGTTTACAGTGAGGCATATAGGTCCATATGTTCATAGGTGATTACTAGGCTAATGGCACAAGAGCCTTTACAAGCCTAGCCAATAATACTCAGGATGCCTTGGAGGTTTGGGTAGATTACAAGTGAGTACCTCCGCATATGTGGGTCTATGTGTTTGTTCCTCAGTGCTAGTAATGAGGGTTTGGGTGTAGTGCTGACAACCTGGTTTGCATTTTTCATGCATGTATGTGAGAGCTTTGCCTGTAAGGGCATTGTGTGCATACATCTCTCACACACTGTGTTTGTCTGTTCTAAACTTAAATGATTGTCAGTGAACATGAGGCAGTTACTACACTGCCTTAGGAAGCTCAAATTCACCAGGTCTGCTTCAGGAAGCCCATATCCACCAGGCCAGAAACTGAGATGACAGGGAAGCACCTATCTATTATACCAGATCCCTAGTAGATGGGAAGGAGAAGGGGAGAGTCACTTAAAGATCTAAGTGAGAGTGTTTAGCAGTACACTATTAGATAACCTGCAGTGTGGCTGTCCTCTGCACAAACTGGCAGCTCTTCAAGCAGCTATGAATAGTAGGAGTCTATGGCGAGTGTTTCCTATAGAGGATTTTAAACTAGACAAGTTTGGTTACATACAAGGCACCGGGAAACACATTTGCGCAGAGACTTTTATACCAGCAGGATGAAACACTTTAATAACAATTAAGCCCTCGGGTCAATCAGATAAATACACATATAGTAAAGAAAACATTGGAGATGAAGAAAGGGTCCAACTGGGCATTTCCAGGCACAGAGAAAGCATATGACAAGGTCCCAAAGAAAGATGATTTTTGGCAGTTCTGCAGTGGTTCAAAGTTGCCAACATACTGGCTGAATTAACGCAGACTGTGTGCAAGGACCCAATGACACAAGAATGAGCAGAGTGTTTGGACACACAGAGAGATTTTCATTTGAAGTTGGTCTGCATCAGGATTCAGCTCTGAGCCCAGACTTGCTCATATGGGTGATGCAATACATTAGCAAAGACACAGAGGTGACAAAGCAGCAAAGCTGCTGCATGCAGGCAATGTGACTTAACAGAAAGACTCTGAGTAAGAACAGCAGCAAATGATAGGGACTGGAATGCAAAACGGAAGGCACATGGGATAAAACTGGTCACAGGCAACACAACTGTCATGTCAGCAAATAGAGCAATTCAGAAGAAGCTGAAAAGTGAGATAGAAGGGAAACAGTGGAACACGTTAACATCTTCAATTGATGTATGTGATGTCTATACGGTCATACCACAGGACATTGGACTGGAGTGAGTCCATGAAATATTAATTGAACATAGGACCCCACATGATACAACTACCCTGATTTTGGAGCTATTACAGCTAGTACTTACTAATAACTACATAACATTCAACAATAAGTACTATTTAAAGAAAAAGGGTATAGCCATGGGTTCACCTTGTGGTGGGGCATACGCTAATGTAGTCATGGCATATTGGGAAAAACATTTTGTTTTCCAGTGCTTTTATTACAACTATATTAAGACTTATTATAGATTCCAGGATGATATCTGCCTCATATGGAAGGGATCAGTGGCTATATTGGAGCAATTCCTGGAATATATAAATAATACTACTTCATTTTTTTTTAAATTCACTTGGAATGTGAACTGCAATTTTATTAATTATTTGGATGTTCACCTATTCAAGGATGAAGTGAAATGGAGATACGTGACTACAATTCACAGGAAAGAGACTTATTCTGTTTCCTTCACTACAGCAATTCACATCCCCGGCATCAAAAAAGGTCTGTGGTGAAGGGACAGTTAGGGGAGCTCGAATGGTCACTAGACATGAAAACTTTATTCAAGAGTGCAATGCTTTATGCTCGATGTTCCTTAAAAGAGCATACCCCATAGAATTAATTGATGACTTGATTCAGGAAGTTATAAGAAAAAAAATGGATGGGCATTATCAGCCCATTCTGGGAGATGAAATTCACTTTACAGACATGACATCAGAAAAGGTTTTCTGCCCTATGGTAGAGTCTAGTACAACTATGGATATACAAATGTATGGCACTGAACAAGTCTTTGATTTTTCAAGATCATTAACCGTTACGTTTAGTGAAGACTTTAGAAAGCTGAGATCCATATTTGAAAATAACTGGCCTATATTAATAGATGACTCTAACATCATGAAACAAATAGGTGAAAGACCTGCTATTACTTATAGAAAGGGAATGAACTTCAAAGATATGTTTAAGGAGAGAAAGTTTATGAACAGAAATAGCATATACGGCATGTTCAAGTGTGGGACATGTGCATGGTGTCATAAAATACAAATAAGAAACAATTTTATGGTATAAAATGTTAAATACCATATAAAGGGAAAATATAACTGGAATTCAAAAGCAGTGATTTATTTAGCATCATGTGACTCATGCCCAGCCTTTTACATAGGCAAAATGGAAAGGAAATTCAGTCAATGGATTTATGGACATGATTATGCCATAAGAAAACATCAGTTACATAATGCCTTAGCTAAACATGTCTGTGATAACTTAGAACATCGGTACATCACTTACATAATGCCTTAGCTAAACATGTCTGTGATAACTTAGAACATCAGTACATCAGTTACATAATGCCTTAGCTAAACATGTCTGTGATAACTTAGAACATCGGTACATCAGTTACATAATGCCTTAGCTAAACATGTCTATGATAACTTAGAACATCGGTACATCAGTTACATAATGCCTTAGCTAAACATGTCTGTGATAACTTAGAACATCGGTACATCAGTTACATAATGCCTTAGCTAAACATGTCTATGATAACTTAGAACATCGGTACATCAGTTACATAATGCCTTAGCTAAACATGTCTATGATAACTTAGAACATCGGTACATCAGTTACATAATGCCTTAGCTAAACATGTCTGTGATAACTTAGAACATCGGTACATCAGTTACATAATGCCTTAGCTAAACATGTCTGTGATAACTTAGAACATCGGTACATCAGTTACATAATGCCTTAGCTAAACATGTCTATGATAACTTAGAACATCAGTACATCAGTTACATAATGCCTTAGCTAAACATGTCTATGATAACTTAGAACATCGGTACATCAGTTACATAATGCCTTAGCTAAACATGTCTATGATAACTTAGAACATCGGTACATCAGTTACATAATGCCTTAGCTAAACATGTCTATGATAACTTAGAACATCGGTACATCAGTTACATAATGCCTTAGCTAAACATGTCTATGATAACTTAGAACATCGGTACATCAGTTACATAATGCCTTAGCTAAACATGTCTATGATAACTTAGAACATCGGTACATCAGTTACATAATGCCTTAGCTAAACATGTCTATGATAACTTAGAACATCGGTACATCAGTTACATAATGCCTTAGCTAAACATGTCTATGATAACTTAGAACATCGGTACATCAGTTACATAATGCCTTAGCTAAACATGTCTATGATAACTTAGAACATCGGTACATCAGTTACATAATGCCTTAGCTAAACATGTCTATGATAACTTAGAACATCGGTACATCAGTTACATAATGCCTTAGCTAAACATGTCTGTGATAACTTAGAACATCAGTACATCAGTTACATAATGCCTTAGCTAAACATGTCTATGATAACTTAGAACATCGGTACATCAGTTACATAATGCCTTAGCTAAACATGTCTATGATAACTTAGAACATCGGTACATCAGTTACATAATGCCTTAGCTAAACATGTCTATGATAACTTAGAACATCGGTACATCACTTACATAATGCCTTAGCTAAACATGTCTGTGATAACTTAGAACATCGGTACATCAGTTACATAATGCCTTAGCTAAACATGTCTATGATAACTTAGAACATCAGTACATCAGTTACATAATGCCTTAGCTAAACATGTCTATGATAACTTAGAACATCGGTACATCAGTTACATAATGCCTTAGCTAAACATGTCTATGATAACTTAGAACATCAGTACATCAGTTACATAATGCCTTAGCTAAACATGTCTATGATAACTTAGAACATCGGTACATCAGTTACATAATGCCTTAGCTAAACATGTCTATGATAACTTAGAACATCGGTACATCAGTTACATAATGCCTTAGCTAAACATGTCTATGATAACTTAGAACATCGGTACATCAGTTACATAATGCCTTAGCTAAACATGTCTATGATAACTTAGAACATCGGTACATCAGTTACATAATGCCTTAGCTAAACATGTCTATGATAACTTAGAACATCGGTACATCAGTTACATAATGCCTTAGCTAAACATGTCTATGATAACTTAGAACATCGGTACATCAGTTACATAATGCCTTAGCTAAACATGTCTGTGATAACTTAGAACATCAGTACATCAGTTACATAATGCCTTAGCTAAACATGTCTGTGATAACTTAGAACATCGGTACATCAGTTACATAATGCCTTAGCTAAACATGTCTGTGATAACTTAGAACATCGGTACATTAGTTACATAATGCCTTAGCTAAACATGTCTGTGATAACTTAGAACATCGGTTTAGTTTTTTAGTGATTGACCAAGTTGATATAAATGATAAAAAAAAAATAGGGGCTGCTTTTAGAACTTAAGTAACTTAGATGGCAAATTTGCTTGCAAGCTGACAGCTGGCTGGGGATAAATGAGCATAGTTCTATTATGCCAGTGTTAAGGTTAAAAGCACTAGAAACAAAAAAACTTTAGCACATTACAGTCAGCATATTTTACATATAAGTTTTTAATGTTTATTTAGTATTTAAATTAAGCTCTTAGCATTGTGAAAAGCATATATTCTTTTGTCTCAATTGTTTATGTGGTATTTCTTTTAGGCAGGCTATGGTGGTGTGTCTATTGATTGTTTTGTAATTGTTTTAGCCAATGAATTTGAACTGCTTGAGTATTTAAGGAAGTGATGCAAAAAACATGGTATCTGATGAAGTTTAATACTCTATTAAACAAAAGCACTTATCAGTTATTTTTATTAGTGATTTTATCGCTTCAGTAAAAAGATCCTACTGCTTTGCTACTTGCTTCGATCATTCTGTGAATATTGTTGGAGTGTGCCTGGGGGACTGGTTCACTATTTCATTATTTATTCAGTTTTTGTGTTTGTTCTTGCTTTTGGTAGATGGCAAAAGTTGATACAACACTCCAACCTGAAGTAAAATGGGAAAAAGGGGGTTGATGAGGATGATGATGATAAATTAAAGTTGCTGTTCTATGGAGGGCTTTCTCACCACTCTTTCCATACAGCAGGCTTTGTTTCCATGCTACCATAGTATGTATTATAATCAACTCTGGCGTAGTTGTACTGGAAGGTAGGAAGCCACACCTTGCAAAACCTTTAGCTAAATTTGTGGCTTTATTCAAACATTTTACCATTTTCTAGACTCAGATGCAATATATTATGCCTTTATTATGCATACTGTCTTACTTCAAGTCTCTCATCTTGATAAATTCCCTGCAGTACTACTTGCTGTTGATGCTAGGTCCAGTAAAGTGCCCATTTTGGACAGGGCAAGTGACTGCATTTCCATACTGAAAAAAAAGTGTCTGCCTGCTTTAGATACCTTTCCTTTTGTGGGACTGCAGGGAGAATACTTGGCTCAGAATAAGACAGTAACCTTGATTATTCAGAATGAGAGAACACCTGCACGTAGATGAAAATTGTAAGGTTAAAATGCTTTACTACTGCAAATAGAAGGATAGATAGAAACAGTTAAGTTATATCATGTAACAGTTGTAGCTTAGTACAGACATATTTGACATTTTATACTATGTGTGTTGCAAAACACAGTGCACATTTAATAATTATCTCTTTTTTGTCAGACAATATACCAAACCGTTCCATGTTCTTTAGTAAGCTTCTAATGGTCGGTCAGGTCAGTAGACTTGTAACACAAGACATATGAAGAGGTCCAGCAACCTTACTTCTCAGTGTAGAATAAACAGCTGGTTACTACATTCTTTTCAGGTATTCAGAAGATACAGAATCAGTTAAGTTAAACATTAAGATTTAGTTGGACTTAGATGAGCTTCTATGGAATGTTTTTCAAAACTTTGCTTTTCTCAGCCTTGGAAAAGAGTGAAACTGTATGAGGAGATCTCTCCTGGCTAATATCGATCGATCTATAGATCTATAGATCTATATAAACCCTGGTTTCAGTAGGTATTAGTTACATTTTCAAATGTTGCCATTGTATTGTAATTCTTAAAAAAGTTACATTCTGTAGTCTCAGTAAATGAATTCTGCATTCTAGTCAAATTCCATATTGGTTTCCCTTGTAGGCAGTCAAAGCATTTAGTTTTGAAACTTTAAAGCTATTTTAGGTGAAATATAAGGAATTCTGAAATCAAACCAGTGATGTTCTGAAATTCCCATAACACTGGTGAGGGGTAAAAGTACTGAATCCATTGCAGACAACGAGAAGTATAGAAGGTAGAATGTTGAGGCATTTACTCAGAACATTTGCTGTATCCCCGACTAGCACTGTTACCAAGACATACTCTGTCTGGATAAGAATCCTTGGAATGATTTCTAGTTCTATTTGCCAGTTCAAAAGGAATACTTCTTTAGATACAGAGTATATGTCCTTTACTGGCCCCGTTTCCACTCTTCCCACTCTAGAACAATGATATATTTTAAAGAGGTTCGGTGGAGTAGCAGATGGGGTTTTACATTGGGTTCTGAAACAGTATATCAGGGCAGTCCAGATAAACTCATGAGTATCTTTTCAGTCTTGTTTGGGACAGCTCCTCTATCTGAAGATAGGTATCCACACCAAAACAACTTAGAGTTAAGTTCCATGCTGTTACAGTTGTATAACTTGTGTCTTGTGGCCAGGGATAAAAACAATCATGACAAACAAGACATTTAAATGATGGTGTATGCTGACAGCAAGGTTACAGCAGAGTGAGTGACTAGGCAATGGATGAGAGGATCGTAAGCTGTATGTCACAAATTACTAGCATCCAAGTCAAGGGAAATGTTTTAAAGATAGATTACAGAGATAGATTCAAACACGTTTTCTCTTTAAAATAAAATAGGGTGCAGGTGGGTATAACTTGAAAGATACTCCAGGGAATATGAAGACCACATCAGCATGCATTTTAGGTAATGTCATGCAAACAGGCTTAAACAAAATCAAAAATACTACCTCCATGCATATTGAAACTATTCCTTCCAGATTCCCACGTATGGTCAGGGATCACTTCATTAAACTTTTAATGATTGTCTTTAACAGCTTCCTAACAGCAAGATATTTTCTAGAGGTGCAGGACAACTGATAGTACTCTCAAATTAAAAGTAAGGCATCATATCAGATATTATCAGCTATAGACCTGTAAGTCCTTGATGCATACTTTGTAAAGTGATGGAGGAAACAAAAATGAAGGCAAGTCAAAGAGATACTGGGGACTCTTCCTGCTTAACTTTCACAAAAGTGGGTTTGTGACAGGAAGACCATGTTTACTGAATCTAATGTCATTTTTAAGGAGGTTACAGTTGCATTATACAAAGGCTTTACAGTGTGTGTATGTTATCTGCAATTGTCTAAGAAATCGATTGTTATTCGATAACCATGAATCCCTTGTAATAAAGTACTTCTTCGCTGTGCAGCTTATTAGTCAGGGTATGGTGTCCGAGTCTAGGGAGGTGATCATTCAGCTGTATTCAGCACTTATTAGACAGATCATTCAGTATAATTCCCCCTTTGGTATACAGATCATTCAGTATAATTCCCCCTTTGGTATACAGATCATTCAGTATAATTCCCCCTTTGGTATACAGATCGTTCAGTATAATTCCCCCTTTGGTATACAGATCATTCAGTATAATTCCCCCTTTGGTATACAGATCGTTCAGTATAATTCCCCCTTTGGTATACAGATCGTTCAGTATAATTCCCCCTTTGGTATACAGATCATTCAGTATAATTCCCCCTTTGGTATACAGATCATTCAGTATAATTCCCCCTTTGGTATACAGATCGTTCAGTATAATTCCCCCTTTGGTATACAGATCATTCAGTATAATTCCCCCTTTGGTATACAGATCATTCAGTATAATTCCCCCTTTGGTATACAGATCATTCAGTATAATTCCCCCTTTGGTATACAGATCATTCAGTATAATTCCCCCTTTGGTATACAGATCGTTCAGTATAATTCCCCCTTTGGTATGTACCTGTCCAAACACTTGACACAGCTTGAATGACTACATACTTTTTCACCAAGAAAATCAAGGGACTGAATCATAAAAGCTACACTAAATGACAGAACCAGGAATCTGTCTGGATTCTTCAATGGCCTTCCATAGCTAGAGAATTTTTTGTGTCTTTTGGCTTTACCCGGTTAGGGGTCGCCACAGCGGAACTCCGGTCCGCTAATGATTGGTAGTTGATTTTTATGTGCTGAGTTACCAGCCCTGATGCACAACCTTCAATGAAGGTATGCCCATTCACGCATGTCTCCACGCAGAAGACGCTCTAGCTGAGAATTGAACCGGACAGCGTCTTACTGTGAGGCGACAATGCTACCGCAGCACCACCTCCATAGCTAGAGAATTAAGCAGGATTATTTAGACTGGATATTGGGTCTTGCTTCAGACACAGATTTTGATGCACTGCAGCTCTCAGAGGAGACACAATGTCTGCAGACTTTATCTGCAATCCTTGGCTATGAACATGTTTAGTCTCTTTGTTTCCTTGTAATAGGAATAGTTGTGACACTTTAAGCTGCTCTTCTCAGATGTTTGACTTCAACTTTGATATATTTGACTGGTTAAAATGTCTGTGATTCCTTCTGCTTAACATTTTCCCAGACCACAGAGGATCTTGTTCAGATGGAACAATTTCAGTATCAGGTTCCAGACATTCCTATTACCTTTGCATTCCTATTTTGTCTCCAGCCTGTAAATCTGGTAGTTTCTGCAGTTCTTATCGTAGTAGTGCTTTTGCCTCAGGTCTATATTATATCATCGAAGTTCGTAAACATCGAATGTTATAATATTGAACCCTAAACACCGAAATCTGAAAACATCGAACAGTCAGAATAGCGAATTTTTTCTCAGGGAAAAAAATTGCTATTCCGAGAAACATACACACAACACAAACACACACAAAAAACAGCAATCCATACACATACACTTAAAATCCTACACCTAAACCTAAACTAAACTTTGCATACACTAATAGCTATCCACTTACCTTATCCCAACCCTAACCCTAAGGTCCGTTACTATCACACACTCACCTCACCCGTGCCCTAACCCTAACTCACCTAACCCGCCCCCTAACCCTAACCTACACACAACCGCACACTTACCTGACCTGCGCCCTAACCCGCCCCAACCCTAACCTACACACAATCGCACAATCACCTGACCCGCGCCCTAACCCTAACGTCCACACAACTGTACACTTACCTGACCCGTTCCCTAACCCTAACTCACCTAACCTGCCCCCTAACCCTAACCTACACACAGTAACGTTCCAACATATCGAACACTGAAAACAGCAAAGCCACAGCAATGGCCCACTGAATTCTTTTCCTAGGAAAGAATTTGGTGTCCTGCAACTTTACAGTTTTCAGCGTTCAACATTACGGGTTCGATATTATAACATTCGATCTTTGTAAAATTCGATGTTATAATATAGACCCTTTGCCTCTGCTAATTTCTTTCAACTATCTCTTTTACTTAGCATTAATTTCCAGACAGCACAACTGCAGAAGGCAATCTACTTTTTAACCATTTGTCTTTTGGCAGTTCAGCTGGTGAGAGACTATGCCCTTGCAGTGGATTATTCCTAAACTCCAAACCTGTGAAACAATAATTCTTATACCTTACTGTTTCAATAGTTCTATCCACTGTGCCAGCTGAACGAGAGATTGTGCAGACTTGGTCATTACATGTTTGCATCCACACTAATGCACACATTATGAATTCTTGATATGAGTATTGTAGAAAATTTTCAGATATGGCAATGTCAACATATCCTCTCTTCAAAATAAAGACTTGAATGTAGTAATCATACTTGCAGCTGCTGTTTCTCTCTGATTACTTCAGGCACCTTAATAATCCACACTTGTTAAATACTCAGCTTCTTTGAAATGAAAATTGTAAATACTCAACTCTGAGAGCAGTTCTGGGCTGAGAATGCTTTCATTACTTCTTTAGGACTATTCGTGCAGTTTGTGTTGCAGGGAGCAGAACTTTAAATTACTTGCGCCAAATAAACATACCTATAGCCAAAGGAACTCTTCCTCTTTTTTCAGATGTGGCTCTTTTCTTCTTAAGCATTTGTTTCTTAGTTAATAGAGATCTATTTTTATCAGTTTTGAACAGCAAGCCTTGGAGACATCTTACTTCCTTCTTGAAATAAAGATAAGTTTGAATGTCTTTCTTTAATTATCAGTTTTGTGTAATTGAATTTCTAAGTCAGTATCCAAACATATGAAATTCTTGTACTGTTTCTTCTGAAGTTTGGTGGACGCATCATCTCCCAAAGAATGTCTAGAACTACTTCTCTGGTAAATATGTTCTACTCAACATATATACTTGTAGCTCCTTGACTGGTTTATATTTCTCTTTTAGACCCTATGGCTGCAAATTACAAAACATGCTTTATAATCTTAGATGTGCTTTGTAAAAGGGTTTTCTGAATGTATTTTGCAAATATTCATGGCCTGTTTCCACTGGAATTCTTTATCATGCACATACCCATGAAAGTTCTCATATCTACAAGCGGTTCCTTCTCTATATGAACATATCTTTTGTGCATTTGCAGATGCTCTTGACTCACATAGATATGGCAACATGACAAATACATGTAATTCTGACACCACCTGCTTGCAACACAAGTGGCTTAGTCATTTCACATTTCAACACTGGAGCATCTATAATTAGTTTTTGACTGTTTCAAAATGTATCTTGTCTTAGTTACATTCACAAACTACAGCATCCTCTAACATGTTTCTTAGGTTCAGTTTTTTGGCTGCCTAGCTGGCATTTCAGTAGGTTCACTACCTCCATTTATTCGCTTGTGCTCTATTTAGCAGTGATTATCGCCCGAGGGCATTTTTGCCCTGTTCTGGGAAGCAGTGACACTTTCAAGATTACTCTGGTATATATACGGCTTATCTCCATGGCCAAGGATAGTACTTGACACTTCAGGATAGGGGCCTCATCCTGGCATTTCTCATCCATTCCCCAAGAAGCCCTGAACGCAGCCAGCGAGGAATCCTATCTCTCGCCCCGTGATTAGCATGATCCGCCTTTAGGTTTGAGTGCCTTGATGAATCTTTGATCCTGCAATTTTTGGCCTTGTATATCTAGGTTTGTTTTTCTTGGAGTATGTTAGCTGTGGTCACCTTATTTTGAGATGCTGCATAGAGGAGTAGCAGCGGCTGGAGGCCTCTTAGCAATGATAAAGTTTTTTTGAGTGACTGCCTTCCCTTTTGGTGAGGAACTTTTGTTGTCGGGGCTCCAGCTGGTCTCAGTGGGGTATACCTCTCCGAAATGGGGCATTGTCTCAATCATTGGTCGTGATGATGATGAGAGATGATGACCTATGACCCTTGATCTAGATGAGAGCCTCCATGATAATGTGAAAGTGGGAAGGTCTTCCTGACTACTTTAGCTACATGGGTGTCCTACTAGCCAGACCTACTATCAATGGTCCCCCCCGGTCAAACTATCTTCTTCTGTCAGTGGTCTGCCACTTGTTGTAGCTAGGGCTAGGGTTGTTTTTTTTTTCGAAGGGTGTAGACTATTTTTTTTTTTTTTTTGCATTTAACTTTGCTCTGGCACCAGTTATCCCAGTTCTGTGAGACCCTTCTGAAGGATATCTGTGTCAGATGTGTTTTCTACTATGGCAGTTTTGTAGTCATCTGCAAACTTTGTCAGCCATAACCCTCCTATGTTTGCTTGTACTTCGGAAAAGTAGATGCCAAACAAGGCATATTTATTCCAAGCACGTTAACAACAAATGTTTCAAGGTATGTCATCATTTCTATTAACAAGTTTAATGCCTGCTTGTCTCTGGCCTTGTCATTTACACAAGAGCTCAAAGTTTTTCTGGATCAGTTCTCACTGCATCTGAAATGAAGATATAACCCACTTATTTCAGCCTTGTCCCTCCGATTTTATATTTGCTCTTAGCTTGAATTATGTTGCTTCATTCTATTCAGCAGTTGTATAACCTTCCTGTTATACTTCTTTCTGTTTAAGCCTAAATTAACAAATAATTAGTTATATTTATTCAACCTTGAAAAGCCTCAGTTATTTCTGAAGCTGCTCTTTGAAACACCTCTCATGCTGGTGAAATGCCAGATGAAAAAGAATATGTGCTTTCTTAATGGTATGTTAAATGTATATACTTTGGACATTGTATCATTTAGCTTTATTTGTCAGAAACTTTGTTTTTCATGTATAATTGAAATAAAACTTAGAATTTAGTGATTGTTGCAACATCTTTTTTGTACTGTAAGCAATGAGTAGTCTCTTCTTTTAATCAAGTTTTGAAGATATATTCAAATGCAGCCCCTTCCTTGCAACAGTGGCCATACTACTCATCCAATCCATTGTCTCTAATTACTTCTTAATGACACCTAAGATCTTTGTTCTCTTCAGTTATTTTTCTACTTTTATTCTGAATTACTGAATGTACTTTTCTAAGAGCATGCATCAGTGACACTGCATGGAGTTTTATTGTATGTGACATTCACCTTGTAAGCTTTCTATGCATGTCAGAGAATTAGCACAGTCATGCAAGACATCACTGCTGTGGCACTTCAAACCATCTGAGATGTCTGTGTAACAATACACTTCACTTGATCTCTATCCATGTGGTCTTTGCTTTACAATGTAAATTTGCTTCACCATTCCTAGTTTGTCACTAGCTAGACAACCCAAATAATAGAATTTACATCATCAAGTATAACTAGTTTTAATTCAATCAAGTCTAAAACATTTTTTTTGCATACTCCAAGTTCACACCCATACCACCTTACGGCACCCAGATTTTTTGGGGGTCTGTCTTCTTTAACTAAGTGACTTACCAGCTAATAACAGGCAGTATTAGAAAGGGCAATGCATTACTAACAAGATTACACTAAGACTGACAGTCTAGTGTGTCTTTCAGTTGAGAAGTTAGTCTTTGTTTGCCACTTATTATTCATATTTTCAAATTTATGTTCATATTTTCATAATGTGTTATTGAGGTACATGGTGAAATACTTGTATGGGAGACAGGACAATTCAATATCAGTGGTGGTTTATGTCACACTATACTGGAAATATTACAAGTTTGCTAGTAATTATGAAAATAAGCAATATTTTCATATGTATGTAATACTTCAAAAAACAAGTGGCTGACAAACAGTTGCATGAAATTAAGTAAAACTCCAGATGTTGTTAAAGAAAGCTCTTTGCTATTTGCACTGTAAGTTGCACATCTTGAGAGATATCCAGTATTATTTGTTCTGCTGATTATACAAGTAAGCATATGTTTTTATATGTTTTCATATTTCTGTAAATACCTTGATAAACATCCACTTATAGAGGAATTTCTTTCTGTTATATGAAAGCTTATGTCTAGTTAACAAAAATGTTCTAATAATATATGTTTAGGTTGTACAGTTTTCAAGATGTGAATATAATTCGGGGTTTGTGTGCTTTACAATATATTACAGTATCTATGGAAGAGACTATGAATGCACACACTATTATGACTGCAAAGAACACTTTTTACTGATAACATTGCTAGATGTAAGGTTTTAACGTTTCTCCCCAGGCCGCCTCTGAAATTTGGCTCATTCATTGTTGGACTTTCCCAGTAAACAAATAATAAATAAATAAATAAATAAAATATTGTTCACAAATGATTTAGATTTGTTTACCTTATGCTTTTCAATGGAATGCATGATGTGTGTAGGCTGCTAGAGGTGTGACATTCCACATCATCTAGGTGTTAATGAATTAAGAAGGATTCTGTACTTCAGACTTAAATAGTAGCGGTTTGTGTGACACGTGATAAGCAGCTCAATGTAGCTAGCTCTTAACTCCTAAAGCTGTATAACCAGAAAAAAAAAACAGTCTCTCTTTCTCTCTCTCTCTCTCTCTCTCTCTATGTCTGTCTCTAACTGTTGTTTTTAGAAAAAATGTATGACCCAGCTATGACTGAATGGCAATGTTTGGAGTATACAACATGTGGCAGCAGCAGTAGGTCAGGTTATCCATTGCTAAAAACATTGATCATACAAAAAAGTGATAGCTACATTACACAGCTGTTTCTCAGACACTCGGATACATTTAAACTTCCAAAAGCAAGCCCAATACGTGCATGTGTGCTAAGAAATAGTCACACAGGATACTGACAATCAAGCCTCTTGAAGGTCAAAAAGGAGAGTAATCTTGGTAAAATGGACTACCAGCCAACGATGCAATTCTGAAGTATATTCAAATAAGACTGTAAATTCAGGGACTAAAACAAAATGCTTAACATAACAGAGTAATGAGCAACATGTTGATAACCTCAAGACTTAAAAAAGCTACTGCATGGTATTTCATCAATATTTCCATAGCAACATCTTACAATAAAGCAACAAAAAACTTCCATGTGTTAATATAATAAGTTTGTGCAATGACTTTGGATGCCAAACATGTTCATTTGGATGGAATCAAAAGTAATTAGCAGTAAAACATCTTTGGTTCGACTTTATTAAATCATTTTATCATGATTCCTTGCCCTATATTACCATCCTGAACTATGTATATATATATATATATATATATATATATATATATATACATATACCCTTTGACAGTTTTATGATGAAAATGTATATGCCTTAGGGGTAAAGGAAAAGTCTGTACTTTATTGTAAACACTTACTATTTGGTCAGTTATGACTGTCTAGCTAAATTACATGTTTTTCTCTTTTGTAATGAAGCATTTGCTGCTATTTATTGACAAAGATGTTGAACCTACTGAGTGAAAGGTAATAGAATGGAAAGAGACCAAGAATTTTATTGGACTGCAAGTTAGAGATTGTATTCCTTATCAAGGATTAATATCAGAGTATAGGCAAAAAATAGGGGGGCCTAAATGAAAGAAATGCATTGGTAGAGTTTTTAGTAGAATCTCAAATAGAAGCTGCTGTTAAAAAGGGATAATTAGTAACATCCCCATTCCAGATTCTGTACCAAGGACATACGTGCCTCTCCTTTGGCCCATCCTGGCTATTACAGGTTCATAGGTGCATAGATTAGTACTAGTCTAACTGCCCTTGTGGGCTATTTCAAGCCTAGTCAACTACCCCATGTTAGACTTAAACCCTGCACCTTGTGTCTGTAAGGCAAACACCTCACCCATTATGCCTGGAAAGTCATCACAATGAATGAATCGGACAAGTAAAAATATCCTCTCTTTTACTGCTTAGGAAAAATGTATGTGAAAAAAATTACAAACTCTGTATAACAGAACATCAGATAATGCACATAAACATTTATCTTGGCAAAAACTTAGAAATTAATTGGAAAAGTTTAAATGTGTTTTTTCAATGTAATTTTTGTTGTAGACTCTGTATATAGTTTTATATTGATTTAAAACGCAATAACATTTTTTAAAAGTATGATTAGTACAGCATATAAAGTATTCCATGGTAACTATAACAATTAATCAGAGGCAATTAGAAAGGATTAGGAAGAGAGACTGGATAAGCAATTCACAAAGAAACAATATGTATATGTCTCCCAAATATGCAACAAAGTCTAGAAGATTTAGAATGTTTCATTGGAAGTATTTTATACCCCAAGTAGACTCCAAAGAATTTTTCCTCAGGTAGACAACAAATGTTGGAGATGTGATGGGGAAGAAATAGATTGTGAAGATATTTTCTGGGAGTGTAATGAGTTTGCCGACTTTAAAGATTCCCCACAGCCTACTCTTGTCAGAGATATTGGAGGAGTAAATTGGTGTATCTAGGAACATCATTTTTTTAGCTATGATACAGAATCAGAATTGGGTGGCGCAGTGGTGCAGCGGTTAATGCTGTCGCCTCACAGCAAGAGGTTCTCCGGTTCGATTCTCGGCTGGGGTGCCTTTTGTGTGGAGTTTGCATGTTCTCCCTGCATTCGTGTGGGTTTCCTCTGGGTACTCCGGTTTCCTCCCACATTCTAAAGACATGCTTCTGGAGCGTTTCTCCCTGGGCCTCCGCTGAAAACAGGATCTGTGGAACCTAGTCGGACTTTCCCGGTCAGCGAATGTTAAATAAATAAAATAAAAATAAAAATAAATAAAATTGCCTAGACATTGTGAGGCCTTGCTGAGTCTAATTATGGTGGCCTGCCAAAAAAAAAAAAACAACAAAACAATTACTAGAAAATGGAAATCAGAGTCTAAACAAAGTATACTAGAAGGAGTGAGTATAGTAACAGTGATAAAACAACTGGAATTGGGATCTTTAGAAAAGGGTGGGAACAAATTACATAGAAAAAATAGGAATTGTGGGAATAATACATGCAGGGGAGGAATGGGGTTTAAAAGAAGGCAGGATTTGAATGAGCTATGTAATGTTTGACTGACAGTGACTGGATAGATTATAAGTAACATATAAAGTCTGCAACTAAAATTATGCCAATATGGTTTGATTTCATTTATATAAATGTATGATTGCCTATCTTGTATGTGATACTTTAATAAAGATGTTTCTTGTTTAAAAAAAAGATTATGAACCTACTGTGTGTTGTAACTTATTGATCCATATAATTATGACAGACTGGAGCTTATCTCCCTGGCTCTATGCTGAACAAGAACTGATACCAGTTTGGAGAATCCCAGAAAACAAAATGCAATAACCAGACTCCATTACTCTGGCCTGTTTATAACCCCTGGTTCTAATGTAAACATAGTATGCCCACATCCCTCTATATGAAGCACGTGATTTGCATTTTTACCTATGGTAAATCAACTGTAAACTACATTCCTGCTTCCAGTGTTTTATGCACAAACATTCCATAACTTGCCCACTTGTGTGCCTCCTAGTTTTCTTGCATCAGTGATGTACTTCATTGTTGAATTTAAGTTTATAAAAGTACATTAATGTTAACCCAACTAGAAGATGAGCTACACAGTGCAGACAGCAACATATAATCTGTATCTTGGAAAGTTTTAGGGTTAGGGCATGTGGTCTGAAGAAACTCAATGTCTTTTTTGAAAGGTTTTAGGGTACGTGGTCTGTAGTCACTCAATCTATATCTTGAAACATTTTACAGTATGTGGTTTGTAGTTACTCCAGTATAGCAGAATTAGTTCAATTCTTTTAACCGTATAGGTACAGCTAATCATAGCTTAGTGCAGGGGTTTTGTTTCCTTGACAGCTGTAACTGCCCTACTTTGGTAATTTGAAGTGCATGAGACATTTATTTTATTTATTTTATATGTGTTGACTGGGATAGTCCAACTGGATACATGTCCATTTTCAGCAGAGGCCCAGGAAGAAAAGTTCCAGGGTAGAACATACAGTAAAACTCACAAAATGATTACAGGTTACACACAGTTTACAGGCTCCAGCTGAGCAAGCAGGTAATATAATCATACATTTTTAAAATAGTGTTAGCAAATTGACTAGGCAATGTAACATGATTACAAACATATTTGTGCAGTTTACTCCATCTAGTAACAGTGGTCAACCCAAGGCTTCAAAAGCCTCGACAACACTAGTACTCCAAACCACAACATGCAACACACCTGTTTACTTGATAAACATTTTTTAGTTTGACAAAGCCTTGTCTTTACAGTACTGAAAATCTCAAAGTTGTAAAACAGAAATACATCCAAAAGCACTGAAGCCTTCTACAAGTGTTTGTGTGACCAACAAGTTATTATGTCTGGAAATGAAAAATGTAAAGATATACAAAGATCAGTATAGTGTGGAAATATGAAGAAAATATAATTTTCTTATGCAGTTATGTCATTCAGCTAGACCTCCTTCCTGATGATAACTTGGGGCATGCGGTTGCCATTTTCTGATTTCATACAACAATATATGCCATTTTTCCTTAAGAAATGGTTAGCTGTACTTACAGACTAAACATATAAATAAATCGCATTTACTGCTAATTCACTTACAGTACTTAAAGAAACTGCAGAGCAGGAGACATGTTTTGTGTCGTGAGCCTGTTTAAAACTGTGCACATAAACACTGCATACTTTGGAGAAGCTGTTTTGCCTGACAGCCTTCCTTGCCTTGATTTCAGAAATAAATCACTTGTAGCAAAAAGCATTCCTACCTTCATGCTGGAAAGGTTTACAGCCTGTAGCAAATACCTAAAAAGAGAAGCAAAAAATGTAATGACAATCGTCCATTACTTTAGGATATAATTGGTGTGATTCAACAGCTAGAATGAATGCATATAACATCTGTTTTATCTTTTTTTGTTATCAACACTGCTTTAAGTTATAAGTGTGTTCTGCACGTGAAGCTGTGATCTGCCTGTTCTGTCAATACTTTGTTCAAAAATAAGGCTATGGAAGTTATTTCAGGAAACCAGACTGTAGATGTGAAGGGTTAACCAAATCCATGGATTATTTCACAGCACATCAGGGTTGTTTCAACCTGTCAGATGAGACATTACAGAAACATGTTCCCAGTGTTTTATGTCAACTGTGTAAATCAGAAAGAGAATTCTACTGGCTATGAAAACCCATTCATTTAACTTTTTCAGCATTAGTGTCTGTTCATATTAGGGCAGAATAGTGATTGTTTTATGAAAGCTATCTATCCACTATCATTTTCTGATTACCCTCTGCAAATTTGCTTGTGCAACAATGAATACACTTAACTCTATCATCTTGTTTTTGGTATGTATTCAGCCAGTCTGCCACCAAATACTAAGAGAGTAGTAGTGTGTGGCAGATGTGAGGGCCAAAGTCTAGTGCTGATTTAAATTTAGATATAATGCTTTTCTTAGTTTTTCTTTTTTTTTAATTCTGCCTCCTTACTCTGACTGACCAAGGTAGCCAGGGCAACCACAAAAGTTAACAACCAGATTTGTATTCTACCTGCATTTAAAAACAGCACTAGACTTTGGTCCTCACATCTGCCGTACCCCACACCTGGCAGTTTAGCTAAGATTTTAAAACAGTGATGATGTTATCAGCAATATCCAAATCCAGACTAAGATGAACTTGTGATATAAGCTCCGTATACAAAGTAGGTGTTCCCACATCCATCATAAAACAGCCAATACTGTTCTGCAAACACTAGCTATCAAAGAGTAAAACTAAAACAAATTAGATCCCTGCTGTCTGCTTGTCCGTAGTCATACTGCTTCGAAATATTTTCCAGTTTTATTGTCAAACTTTTTACATGCTTATTCTATACCAGAAAATGACTGCATGTGTCTGCTTCTTAGTTTCTGCAGCTCTGTTTCTTCAATGTTGGAATTATTACCACAATATTATATTTAAAGTAAAACATGCAAAGCACTAACTGCCACACCAGTATTTTGTCTCCTCCTATGCAGCTTCACCCGTTACGAAGTACGAACGTACGTACTTCGAAGCATGAGCACCAGCATTTCTGCACCAAATTTAAGGGGGGGGCTATCTTAGAGCAGGCGGGGATTGTCAGCCCTGCTAGGCAAAAGCTAATTAGAATTTAAAAAGTTACAAGTCAAGTCTGGGGTTCATAGTGACATCAGATATCTCTGGGGTTCATAGTGACATCAGATATCTCTGGGGTTCATAGTAACATCAGATATCAAACATTATAATCAGAAGTGAAGAAACTCACCTACAAGGCTAGTGGTTCCCCTGATGAGGATAACTTGTCTATATTTTTTTAATAACACTGAAAAACTGTTTTGGGGTATGCCTTTAATACCCCCTGTGTTTACTATGCCTGAAAATTATTAACCTGAATGATTGCAGCCTTCCCACATGCATAAAAGTATTATTTCTAGGTGACTTCACTGTTCATATGCATCCCATCAGGTGTGCCACTGTAATTCCTGATTTTTATAAATAATGGTCGCCAACCACAACTCAGTGTCTGAGTATGTACCTTGCTTACAGTGTAACCTTATGTCGTGCAACTACACAATGGATTGGAATTGTGTGCAGCTCTTGTGCTGGTCCTGATTTTGGAAAGTATCAGAATTTCACGAAAATGGAGTTAATACAAACTTTGGTCCTGGCAGTAAAAAAAAATGTGGCCAAGATGGCAAACTACTAGAGCATGTGAATAAAATATCAACCAAAGGGAAGTGGAAATGAGCATGTAACAAACAGATTCAAGCATTTATATTTTTAAATGACTCAAATAGCGCAAAACAACTGATTTTAAAAATAATGCAGCACAGTTTTCAAAAAAGTCACAGAAACAAACGAATCCACTGAAGAAACTGGTCCAGTGTTTGTGTATTTGACATAAGGGAAGCCCTTTGTTGTTTTTAATGTGAGTGTTATCTGTACAATAAACAGTACACCATTTTGATTTTATATACCGCGTGTGGTTCCAGTTTCTTCAGTGGACAGTTTTCAAAAAGTATACACATTTCAAAGTCAAATTTATCTCATTTACCAACACAATAGATTTGCTAAATTTGAATATCGCTACAAATGTCATATAATTAATTTATATGGAATATAATTAAAATGGGGGTATTTAAGTATTATTTAATTTGTGTGAGGTAGTAGAAGTCGTTAAGCCAATGGCAATGACATAGGGACATTTATATTGCAAACGGGAATAGTACAAAGACACAGGGACATTTATATTACAAACGGGAATAGTACAATGACACAGGGACATTTATATTACAAACGGGAATAGTACAATGACACAGGGACATTTATATTACAAACAGGAATAGTACAATGACACAGGGACATTTATATTACAAACAGGAATAGTACAATGACACAGGGACATTTATATTACAAAAGGGAATAGTAATTTTGAAAGCTGAAACAAATAAACATCTTTGTGAACTATCAAAGGGTGTATGTAATATAATTCCAAGAATAAGAAATGGTTTGATTACAGTATCATGTCTTGAGAGGGACAAGAATGCATAATACGAAGTAAAGTATCAACAGAAAATTACATAGTTACAAAGTTACATAGTTACAAAGTTACATAGTTACAGAATCAAGGTTAGCAGAAGAGCTGATTATGGCAGGAAACAATGATACTCAGTCTAGTTTGACATCAGGTAGTATTAAAGAAATGGAGGAAATAATGCAGATGAATAAGGAGAAAATTGTTTGAGTGCTCTTTGTGGATATCTTACCAGCCAAAGCTACTTACAATAGGAATTGCAAAAGTTAGGTACAAAAAGTATTAAAATGAGAAGGTTAGCTATGAGATATGACTGATATCTTATATGTGACTAGAACATCTTTTTTTTTTCTTTGTTTAGAATCAAGTTATAGGAAAACTAACACTGGATGAGGTATACTTAAATTGTTTCTTTAGAAATATTAGGAGTCTTGAAACAAATGTTATAACTTGAAGGATTTATACACAAACAAAATAGATGACAGAATAATTGCACAGAATTGGTTCAATGAAAACTGTCAACTATTTAGTGTAAGGGGGAAAGTAGGATTCCATAAATACAAGAAAGGCAAATACGGAGGAGAGGTCTCAGTTTATGTCACACAAAAATATCTGGCTAGCCAAATTCTGAGTAATGCAGCCTCAGAAATTATAGGAATAAATCTAGTGTTAAGTACATTCCGTATAATTCCAAGGAGATGTAGGACCTCAAACTCTAGCTGAGTTAGAAAGTAACAGTAACACAGTAATAGTGGTGTTTGAATATGCTAAGTTAAGGTCAGCAAAGAACTTTGATCAAAGTGCACATACTGAAGAGGAGCTATTGTGAACACGTTAGCTTTAACACAAAGTATAATAGCATGCTGGATGTAATATATTAATATTAATAACATTGTGGTGTTTGTGCCATTAGGAAATTCAGATTATATAGGTGTAAAATTAAAAGTTAATTTAAAAGCATGCCATATTTGCTATAAAGGTAACTATGAAAATATTAGTAAAAACTAATGGAATGGGAATAGAGAGAGGATTTGGGGTATAGGATGACAGAAGAAACATTGGAACATTTACGTAATACAAGAGAACTAAGGAACATTATCTGCCCAATGTGAGACAAGTGAGGCAAACAAAATATAATGCTCCACGGTAGGGAAATAAGTACGATTTATGGTGAAAATATTTCTGGAGGACGAAAAACAGATTTTCACCAGAGTAGAATGTACAGTTTTTCAAATTCACCCCTTTGACATACAACAGAGAGATGAGAAAAAAGAAGTGAGTCTAAGAGTCATGACTGACAAATAATGAAAGATATTTTGTAAACTTATAAGGAACTATAATATATAGACAAAGTTGATTATTTCTATAAAAAAATATTATGGAGACAAAGATCTGGTTGAAATTCTTGGAATATTTCTAGAATTTTATGTGACTCGGGAAAAGAAACTTAGATTGGAATGATGCATCAGTAGTTAAATACAGTAATGGGGGCCAAACGGTAAGAGAGGAAGTGGTAAAAAGGTAAAATCAGGACAGAGTGTGCATATGGTCCAGGCAGTTTAAAAAGCTACATTTTCAGGAAAATAAGTGACCAGATTTCACCAAGAATTAGGTATATTCTCCAATAGTTTTACAGCAGGGGTATATCCCAAATATATAGATAAAATCTATCATAGTACCACTGTATAACTGTGCTTCCACAAATGAATCATCTAATAGTAGGCTGATACACTTAACTTGTATCCCTTGCAAGGTTTTTGGGAGGTATATTAGAGCGATCCTCAGACTCAGGAAAGGGAAATGGAAATATTAATCAACAAGGTTTGAGTCGTGCTAGATCGTGTAATATAAATGTAATCATATCCTGTATACTGGTTACTGAAGTCTTGGACAATGGAACCAGAACGAGTATTGTCTGCTTAGATTTAGCTAAGGCTTTTGATACCATACCAAAGTAATTAACGCTTAGAAATAAATGGTCACCTTTCAAATTAGATTAAGATGCAGTTACCTGCTAAATCATCTTGTGTCAGAATAGAAGAATGCATGACAAATTGGTTTACCATTGTTAATACAGTACCTCAGTGCTCTGTATTCGGTCCTGTTTTCTTCAGTATGTATATGATAGCAACGATTACTGAGAATCAGTGCTATATTCAGAAGTTTGTATATGAAACATTAAAAGATAATTCATTATACCAAGCTGCCTTAGATAAACCTCAGGACTATGCTGACCGTCTAAAAAAACTCCAGCTATAGTCTGTGGCATATCGTCTACTCAGAGGCGATCCCTGCTTAACATACAAGGCCATGTCAAACCCTGAGCTGTTGGACATGCTCCACTAATAGAAATCACAAATCCAAATATTACTCGTGATTCATTTTACTTGTGATTTATTCATTTTCAAGTTAGAATTGACCTTTTACAATTAGTTTTATAATTAGTTTAGTTAGAATGGAATTGTTTAATTGGGGTGGGGTATATATGTGGGTGGGTATTGTTACTGTATTGTTCTGAAGAAGTCCCTTGATTAGGGAAGAAAGCGCTCACCCTGAATAAACCTGATTTGTACTTCGTGGTGGTCATTCTGGTGTTTTGTACTTTGTGGTGGTCAATCTGTCCTTCACTGGTAGTTGGACCACTTAAAGATAGCCAAATCCCTCAGAGCCACATGCTCCAGGGATCTAAACCTTGTCATCACAATGATCAAAACATGCTGGAGGGATGGGTTCCTGACCCACAGACTCCCCATTCTCTGGAATAGACTGCCCATACACGTCAAGCAGAGCGCCTCTTTGGCCATCTTCAAAAGGATCCTTGATGATTGGATGGGAGATAGGAAATTCACTCCGCGGATCATGTCAGTCACCCTGCTAGACAGGGGTTAAGGGAAGTAAATATTGTGGGAAGAAATAGCCAGGGAATTGTTATGGCTAGGCTTGTATAGGCCCTAGGGCCGATAGCAATAGTACCAACCTATGAACCTATGAACCTATGACTGGTGAGAAAAAAATAGCAACAGTTTCAACTTCAAGAAATATATATTATTACATGTTGAAGACCACAATAATTAATGCTCTCATGCTCTTAACAAAAGTTTATTAACAAAAGCAGTAGACTGGAAAGATTTGGGAGTGACAGCATCTAAAACACTGAAGCTTGAGCAATACTTTAATGAAATAAAAAGGAAATGTTATCTTACAATAAGATCCATAATAAGAAGAGTAACATCACGGAATGAGGAAGTTCTCTTGCCATTTTACAAAAACATGATCAGACCAGTATTAGAATATAGCATCATTTTGTATACATTATGTTTATGGCATGAGAAGTTTGGAGACTGCCTAGAAATATTATATACAATTAATAATGAGAAGAAAAAAATAAACCTTAAAAAAAAGATTAATGGAATTAAGCCTGCACTTAGCCTGTGATAGACTCATAAAAGGTGACCTAATATGGGTTTACAAAATAGCTAACAATGTAACTCTAAGAATTAAGTTAGGTATGAAAGTGGTGGAGCAATAGAGGGGTACAAGAAACAATAATCTTCTCCTCAAAATAAAAAGAGATGCCATTAAAAAAGGAATAATTAGTAGAGTGTATAAAATATTGCATGATAATAACAATAAATCAGAGAAGATTAGAAAGGATTGGGAAGAGAGAATGGATAAGGAATTCACAAGGAAACAATGGAGGGAATATACGTATGTCTCCCAAATATACAACAAAATCTACAAGATTTCGTTTTTTTGCCTAGAAATGTTTGCATAGAGATTTCTATACCCCAAGTAGATTCCAGAGAATTTTTCGGCAGGCAGACAGACAAGGCAAGTGTTGGAGGAATGACAGGGAGAAAGAGGTAATTGGGAACATATTTTCTAGGAGTGCAATGAATTGGCTTACTTTAAAGATTCCCTGTGTGATGCACTGTCGGAGATGCTGGGTGGGCGGATTGGTGTGATGAAGGAGATGATTCCTCTGAGCTATGATACAGAATCGGAATTGCCTAGGCATGATAGGGACTTGCTGTGTCTAACAATGGTGGCTGCTAAAAAAAACAATTACTAGAAAATGTAAATCAAAATCTAAACCAAATGTACTAGAAGTAGTGAATATAGTAACAGAGATAATACAACTGGAATTGAGCTCTTTAGAAAATGTTGTGAACAAACTACATAGGAAAAAATGAGAATTGTGGGAACAATTCATACAGGGGAGGAATGAGATTTAATAGAAGGCAGAACTCAAATTAGGTATGTAATATTTGACTGAAAATTATTGGGTAGATTATAAGTAGTGTATAATGTTTGCAACTAGGAGTGTTTCCGTATGGTTTATGATGTAAAATGCTTGCAACTAGGATTATGTCAGTGTGGTTTGTTTTCATTTGTATAAATGTATGATTGCCTATGTTGTAAGTGATGGTTTAATAAAGATGTTTCTTGTTTAAAAAAAGGCAGGGATTGAATACTTTATGCAATGTTGCTTAGGTTATCTGATATATAGCAATATATGTGAAGTAAAATGTTTGTTATGTTAATGATAGTGTGATTACTTTTATATGAATTTAAATTTGCCTATGTCACAAGTGATAATTCAATAAAGGTGTTTGGAAAAAAAAGAAAGATGTAACCAAATATTAAAATGAACTACATTTAAGTAAGAGTAGCTTATAGCTGACATAACATACCAGTCAATATGAGACTTTTGAGAACTTACATGTATTTAAGTCCATACAAAACAATTTTTGGACAAAATATATGTTTAAATATTCAGGAACTAGGTTCTTTGAATGGCCCATTAGGGTCTTGAACCCATTACAAACAAGGATATAAACAATGAAACACTGAAACTTTTGTAATTATCTTGAACTGCAGTTGCTTCTTGTTATTGTCTGCAATTTTTTCCACCATCAAGCATTGCGGTCACATGTTCATTAGTTGGGGGGATGAGGTAACACAAATATAGTAGAATTTCTCTCTTCTGCATTATTATCAAACGTGTAATTTCAGACTGCAGCAAAGAGCTTAGGTCTCTGATAATTTATGGAAAGTGTGCAGTGGGTAAATAAAAATGGGTAGATGGCTCACAACAAACCTTTTTTTTAAGCACTTTGAAACTAGGACAATATTAACACAATTTTATACACTTAAGTTATTCATATGCTACAATTAATGAATGTACTAATTAAGGAATACAATTTTACTACAGTTGCTATGTAAATAAAGTAATGCTGGCATTACATGTTGTAAAGATTTTGAATAATTAACAATAATGAATGTGGTAACAAACAGCACGGTCTACAATGGTGCGTTGACTTTCCATGATGTAAGCAACATAATCGAATGCAAATAACAACTACACCTGCAATCTTGTCTAAAGCCTTAAATATACATTATGTAATATTCACAACAAGATTTCTTCCGATCACCTGTAGCAATCTTATTCCTAATTAACTTCCTTGTTTTCTGCAACCAGCTATATCTCAAACTATTACCCTGCTAATATGTCACTTTAGTTAGCATTACTTCTTATAAACCTAACCTAGAGAGTGTTGTTGTCATTTTACTGCTGTTCACGATGATACAGATTCAACTATATGTTCTGCTTACTTTATAATCTATAAAATTACACTTTTTTTGTAAATTTTACTGACAACATGTATAATTTTGTAAAATTATACTGGGCTTGCATGTAGAGATTTTCTGTCTAGGCCTCCACTGAAAATTAGATTTATGTAGTCAGACGACATTAATAAACAAAATGCAAACAAATAATTAAATAAGCTAACAAACAACAAATAAATAGATAATTCCTAAATGTAGTCCACTTTTTCAAAATAACAGTCTTAGCTGTTTCACCCCCTAATAGTAGTTTAAATAGATGTTGCTTGAAACTCAGTCTTCGATAAACATCCTATAAATAAGCTTATAATCTTGCCACCGTGAATAGGCCGCTCCAGCATTCCATTGCACAGGTGTGTTTAACTTTGCATTGTTTAATTTGAAATAATACCATGCCTGGCTGCAGGAAATGTAGGTAATGCAGGTAATGCAGGGCTGACCGACAGCAGGCATGGTTTAGTCCAAAGGATGAAGCCTCAAGAATGGAACATTTTAATTTTTTCTTCAGACAGTACTACTATATTTTATATATATTTTATATCTTCAGACAGTACTACTGTATTTTATATATATTTTATATCTTCACTCAGAACTACTGTATTTTATATATATTTTATATCTTCAGACAATACAATTGTATTATATATATATATATATATATATTTATATCTTAAGACAGTATTAATATATTTTATATATATTTTATATCTTCAGACAATACTACTATATTTTATATATATTTTATATCTTCAGACAGTACTACTGTATTTTATATATATTTTACATCTATAGACAGTACTACTATATTTTACATATATTTTATATCTTCAAACAGTACTACTATATTTTATATCTTCAGAAAGTGCTACTGTATTTTACATATTTTTTATTTCTTCAGAAAGTACTACTATATTGTATATATATATATATATATATAATTTCTTCAGACACACTAGTATATTATATATATATTTTATATCTTCAGACAGTATTACTATATTTTATATAGATTTTATTTCTTCAGACAGTATATATCAAATATAGAAGTACTGTCTGAAGAAATAAAATCTATATAAAATATACTAGTATGTCTGAAGAAATTATATATATATATATATATATATATATATATACCATTCATTGGTATATATATATATATATATATATATATATATATATATATATATATATTATTTCTTCAGACATACTAGTATATTATATATATACTTTATATCTTCAGACAGTATTGCTATATTTTATATAGATTTTATTTCTTCAGACAGTACTTCTATATTTGATATATATTTTATATCTTCATACAATACTTCTATATTTGATGTATATTTTATATCTTCAGAGAGTACTAATGTATTTTATATATATTTTATATCTTCAGACAGTACTACTATATTTTATATATATTTTATTTCTTCAGACAGTACTACTGTATTTTATATATATTTTATATCTTCAGACAGTACTAATGTATTTTATATATTTTATATCTTCAGACAGTACTAATGTATTTTATATATATTTTATATCTTCAGAGAGTGCTAATGTATTTTATATATGTTATATCTTCAGACAGTACTACTATATTTTATATATATATTTTATATCTTCGGACAGTGCTACTGTATTTTAATATAGATATGTTATATCTTCAGACAGTGTTACTGTATTTTATATATATTTTATATCTTCAGACAGTACTACTGTATTTTATATATATATATATTTATATCTTCAGACAGTATTACTATATTTTATATATATTTTATATCTTCAGACAGTACTGTATTTTATATATATTTTATATATATTTTATATCTTCAGACAGTACTACTGTATTTTACATATATTTTATATCTTCAGACAGTAGTACTATATTTTATATATAATTTGTATCTTCAGACAGTACTACTGTATTTTATACATATTTTAAATCTTCAGCCAGTACTACTGTATTTTATATGTATTTTATATCTTCAGACAGTACTAATGTATTTACATTTATTTTATATCTACAGACAGTACTACAGTATTTTATATATGTTTTATATTTTCAGACAGTACTACTGTATTTTATATCTTTAGACAGTATTACTATATTATATATATATATATTATATATATATATATATATATATTATATCTTCAGACAGTACTACTGTATTTTATATATATTTTATATCTTTTGACAGTACTAATGTATTTAGTATATATTTTATATCTTCAGACAATACTACTATATTTTATATATATTTTATATCTTCAGACAGTACTAATGTATTTTATATATATTTTATATTCAGACAGTACTAGTGTATTTTATATATATTTTATATCTTCAGGCAGAAATACTATATTTGATATATATATATTATATCTTTAGTCATCACTTCTATATTTTATATATATTTTATATCTTCAGACAGTACTACTGTATTTTATATATATTTTATATCTTCAGACAGTACTACTGTATTTTATATATATTTTATATCTTCAGACAGTGCTGATGTATTTTATATATATTTATATCTTCAGACAGTACTACTGTATTTTATATATATTTTATATCTTCAGACAGTATATATTTTATATCTTCAGACAGTACTACTGTATTTTATATATATTTTATATCTTCAGACAGTATATATTTTATATCTTCAGACAGTACTACTGTATTTTATATATATTTTATATCTTCAGACAGTGCTGATGTATTTTATATATATTTATATCTTCAGACAGTTCTACTGTATTTTATATATATTTTATATCTTCAGACAGTATATATTTTATATCTTCAGACAGTACTACTGTATTTTATATATATATTATATCTTCAGACAGTATATATTTTATATCTTCAGACAGTACTACTGTATTTTATATATATTTTATATCTTCAGACAGTATATATTTTATATCTTCAGACAGTACTACTGTATTTTATGTATATTTTATATCTTCAGACAGTGCTGATGTATTTTATATATATTTATATCTTCAGACAGTTCTACTTTATTTTATGTATATTTTATATCTTCAGACAGTGCTGATGTATTTTATATATATTTATATCTTCAGACAGTTCTACTGTATTTTATATATTTTATATCTTCAGACAGTATATATTTTATATCTTCAGACAGTACTACTGTATTTTATATATATTTTATATCTTCAGACAGTATATATTTTATATCTTCAGACAGTACTACTGTATTTTATATATATTTTATATCTTCAGACAGTGCTGATGTATTTTATATATATTTATATCTTCAGACAGTTCTACTGTATTTTATATATATTTTATATCTTCAGACAGTATATATTTTATATCTTCAGACAGTACTACTGTATTTTATATATATTTTATATCTTCAGACAGTGCTGATGTATTTTATATATATTTATATCTTCAGACAGTTCTACTGTATTTTATATATATATTATATCTTCAGACAGTATATATTTTATATCTTCAGACAGTACTACTGTATTTTATATATATATTATATCTTCAGACAGTATATATTTTATATCTTCAGACAGTACTACTGTATTTTATATATATTTTATATCTTCAGACAGTATATATTTTATATCTTCAGACAGTACTACTGTATTTTATATATATTTTATATCTTCAGACAGTATATATTTTATATCTTCAGACAGTACTACTGTATTTTATATATATTTTATATCTTCAGACAGTATATATTTTATATCTTCAGACAGTACTACTGTATTTTATATATATTTTATATCGTCAGACAGTATATATTTTATATCTTCAGACAGTACTACTATATTTTATATATATATTTATAGCTTCAGACAGTTCTACTGTATTTTATATATATTTTATATCTTCAGACAGTGCTACTATATTTTACCATTTTATTTCTACTCAGTTTGTCGTTGCTGCTGAGACTCTCCTGGAACATAACAGAAATCAAAAGTGTAACATATCATCTATACCTTCACCCTTTTTAAATATTATAAAATTTTAATGCATGTATATACTTTTATTGACTTTATGCAGTCATATTACTTACAAATAAATACCTTACCCTTTTCAAAGACTGCCATTACATTTGAAATGTCCTTTCTGTTTTGCCTGGTGTGTCTGTGGGAGTCAGTGGAGATATCTTAGCAATCAATTGCACATGTCTAGAAGCTACATAATCAGCCTTTAAATATTATAGCATTTTAATGAGAATTTTTTTAAGGTGAAAACCTTTACTTTGTGTGTGTAAGGGTAAGTGATACCCTGTACCACAACAACATTACCATACGACCTGTTAACCTGCTTCCTCTCAGCAAATAGCCTCTTTTGAAGTATCATTGCTAAGCAGGAAGAGCCTTTCCAACATGCTGGTGGGCTGTCACTGCTTGAAAAGTTAATGACAGAAGACAGTCACATGACCTGTGTGGTCAATAGCTGATTATAAAACACAGTGTGGACACTTTTTACTTTTCAGTTACATTTTCTACTTGACTATGCTATATAAAGGTAGAGAGAGAGAGTGCATGTGTGTGTGTGTGTGTGTGTGTGTGTGTGTGTGTGTGTGTGTGTGTGTGTGTGTGTGTGTGTGTGTGTGTGTGTGTGTGTGTGTCTGTGGCTTCCTGAATGAAAGTTTATATTTTTTTACTTTCTTTACTAAAGCCACCCTGATCAGACTTTTAACTTGTTACTAGCCAACTAGTCACAGTAAAAAAGTATTTTGGCATTTCCCAGTTATGGGTCGCCACAGCGGAACTCCCATTCGCTAATGATTGGCAGTGGATTTTTATGGTGCTGAGTTGCCAGCCTGACACCCAACCTTCAAAGAAGGCATGCCCATTCACACACACACCTATCTGCATGTCTTTAGCGTCACTCGACCACAGGGAAGACATGCAGACTCCACTCAGAAGGTGTTCCAGCCAAGAATCGAATGGGAGAACCTCCTGCTGTGAGGCAACAATGCCAACCGCTACACCACTGCAGACAATAGCCAACTAGCCACAGTGATGTAGCTTTTTTCTAAATTACTTTTTACCAAATCTGTCATAACAAATGCCTGTATTATTGCAGCCCAGCAAACTAGCATATT